>NC_067235.1:22662500-22962500 GCF_019924925.1 Ctenopharyngodon idella | reverse complement strand
TGTTAGTTTTGGCTTGGTGTCTAAGTGTCACAGTCCTGAGATGACAGTCTATAGCTTCATTAACTGGTATGTGCAGATCAAACAAACAGACATTTTATGAATGAAAAGGCCTCATTTGTGTGTCTGTGGAGACAAAAGATAAGAACATGTTCTTCAGATGTAGCAGAAACGATGGTGTGATGACATCTACAAAAATATTAAGCAGCACAACTGTTTTCAACATCGATGATAAGAAATCAGCATATTAGACTGATTTCTGAAGGATCATGTGACACTGAAGACTGGAGTAATTGCTGCTGAAAACTTTACTTTGCCATCACAGGAATAAATTGCATTTTAAAACATACTAAAATAAAAAAAAGTTTAAATGTTTTACCTTTTTTTCCCCTGTATTTTTTTATTTATTTTTTTTATCTTTTTTTCAGAAACATTAAAAACATCTTACAGACTCCAAATTTTTAAAGTCCCCCTGTAGTCAATAATTTTATTCCTTAAAACTCATCTTTGATCACCAAAATAACATATTTAAACGTTTTTCCTGTGAAAATGCGTCGGACACATAGCGGTAATTAATATGATTAGCATTTTGCTTGACTATGTTATCAAACAGCTAATAATGTGTTGCTAATGTTACACAAACCATGTTCACAAACGCTTTGAACAACTCAGAACAGAGGAGAAAGGCATACAGTTCATCATAACGTTGTAATATGCACCATACACCCGCCATATTGCTAAATCTACCCGATTTTTCATGTCAACAGAAAAATATACCGGGATAACCTTCTTATGAGACTCCCTTGCACGGTCAGTTAATGATATGCTAAAGCCCGCCGGCACGTTGATGTGATTGGTTACAAGGTAGTTTGTGACGTCAGAAACACTAGCGATTTCAAACTGCAGGTTTGAAATTGTATTTGGTTTACTGCAGTTTTAAATTGAACATACTAAGCAATGGTGTTAACTTGTGAATTTACATATAGTTTGTCTTAAAGCATGTTAAAAACACCAGATAGACACATGAACAACATTAAAACCTTGATTTTCACCACAGGGGGGCTTTAACCCCTAGTGTACAAATCACGCTACATAAACTAATGAATGTGATTTTTTTTTTTTTTTTTTTTTCACAGGGCCAAAAGTAAGCATTAAATCTCCAAAATTGTGCAATTAGGTGAACTCAAAACTGGTGTTCATCACTGATCAATTATTGTTGTCTTTGTTCTTAGGTCGGCTGTGGAATGTCACAGCTTTCTTAAGCGATCCAGACCTTTATCTTCAAATGACTGCAGTCCTGCTGTCTGACTGGATCATCTTTTGAGGTAAGAACCTGTGGGAAAAGGTTTATTGAACTGGTGAAAGTCACTCAAACAATTTATTTTGTTTTCTCCTCACGTCCGGCTCTTTTGTAGAAATTTGCTTGGTGAAGTAGAGTTGAGCCCCTTTGAAGGACAATGACTTGATTTGACAGAAAATTGAAATATCATCCAACTTCATTATTTTGGCTGGACTATTCACCCGAGGCCATTGTGTGGGGGGGGACGTCTGTCGATTTTTAGAAGAATACAAATATAATTTAAAAGAAACATCTGACAATCTGTCAGACAATCTGTTTAAATGAAGTCTCACGGCGAGCAGGCGACAAACGATAGAAAAGTATCACAGTTGGAGATGGTAACAGGGAGATGGGCAGATTTTCAAAAGCATTGAAAAAGAGAAACAAGCAGACGACAAAATCTGAGAGAGATCACTTAAGACAAGACAAAACAGATGAGACGGGAGACTTGACATGAAGAGTGGGAAAAAATCTGCTGGAAACACACATGCATCACAGAGCACCTGTGCAAGGCCCTTTTACTCATGCCCCTGTCTACCTAGATATCCTTTAGAGATCAAGACGCATCCCACAATGCTGGAGAGCCGGGCTGGTGGTGACAGGCTCTGTCGGCCGGCTACGGGGAGCAGATGGCTGGCCAGATGCAGGGTTGCGTTTGACCTTGGGCCCCGTGGAAGGCTAAACATCATAGGCGTCCTCCGGCGCTTCCACCTTTCTGCCGCTCCATGGAGCCACTGCTTTGCTCTGACAGCTTATGGTTGTTTTATTTAGATGAGCCATATGGAACCATTATGTGCTCCATCGTTTATGTGCTATCACTATTCCCAGTGTAGTTTATCACCCAATGTGCATTTGAACAAAGACGAGTTCAAGTCCCCCAGACTGTCCATGACTGTAGAGATACGGCATAAGATATGACTAATCACATTCAGCTTTGTGCACAGACCAAAAGGGGTGGCAGAATTATAATTGGGGTCAGCTGATGCAGACTTGATGGAAGGGATCTTTCGTAAGCCAGTGACGCAAAGGTTTATAAGCACGCATACCAGCTTCAGCTGCCAAGCAATAGTTTACCTAGAATTCTGCTTCATACACACTCCATGCTGCATGGAGATTGTTTTATCATTATATGATAACCAATAAATGTTTGATTAATAAAATTCTATACTATTTTACCTTAAATAAAGTCTAAACTAAAATCAATCATTTTAAATGCTACAAGTGAATTTAGGCATCACAACATTATAATGTACAGTATGAAAAATGGATATTTATTTTGATATTTGATAAACATTACATTTAAGGGTGTTATTTCATTATTAGTACTTTTAAAGATTAATTTCAAGTTAGCGTTAGATGACAGCAAAGGTAATATATATCCAATATCAGCATTTATATTTCCACTATCACCTGATGTTATCAATGGATTTCGCATCTGGGTTTACTATGGTATTTTGGCAGAAACTATGGTAAACAATTGTGAGATTGCACAAAACAATTAACTGCAAATCAGCATTAATAATCACAATTACATTGTCAAGAGAAATAATCGACAGTAATTATGCAGTTCTAATCTTGTTTTAGCCATCATATAATCTGATTTATTGAGTTATATGACTTCATTCTCTCACTAAGGTCATTGTAGTGTTTCCTTCAGGAGAGCGTCTGTTTCCTAAAAGCTTAATGGCTTTTAGCACACTGTTACAAAGTGCAATGTCTAGCGATTTACTCATTTTTCCATTTAAACACTTGTGCAGTGGTGTTCACAGATATGTGCCCTGCTAATGGTTCCTAGTCTCACAGTTTTCTTCAGTAATTCATAGCACCATTCATTCAGATTTTCACCTTCAGTTCTGACAATAGGGAGTGACGTTAACATAAAAAGCGACTCTGATAGACGTTCTTGGATCTCAGTACAGACATTGAGGCCACGTTCTGCTCCTCCACTTTTGAATCTTCATTCATATTCATCAAAGTACAATTTACTCTCCAATCTGAGAAGATAGCTGATCAAACACTTGGTGTCACAAAAGACAGAAGTGAGCTTATTTTCTTCATTTTTTTGAATCAAGTTTGAGAAAACTTGATAGCTTTCCAGCAGCCTCAAAAACATGAATTCATTCAAACCTCAAGCCTACCTGACAATTGAAATATTTACCATCAGATCTGGCTCCACGTCATTTTTTTCAACAAATACTCTTCCTCTCGTAAGAGGTTTATTTAACCACAGGTCAGCAGAATGGGCAGATGCCAGCAGAGGGTTTGGTCCACCATAGCTTTTTACTGATTTATAAATTCTCTCTCATGGTTTATCACTCTCATTAATGTCAGCACCTGCTGTAGTGGGGCTCTATCTGTCTGCCCGCAGGCCCTACAGCTGTGCACTGAGCTCAGGCAAACTGCCCATCAGTCCTGCCCCCTCCACCCATCCACTCCACCAATAAGCATTTGGAGTTGTAAAAACCTTGCTAGAATCAGGTGCACTTGCTCTGTTGATTGTAAATAGGGCTGCTCAATGACAAAAAATCATAATCACAATTATTTTGGTCACAAGTATTTTACACGATTATTGTTGGGTGATATGGTCAAAGTCTCATTTCATGATATGAGTCATTTTAAATGTCAGTTAAATTTCACAATTATAAATACTTCAGCAAAAACTAATACTAATTAATGTAAAGTCCTCGAAACAGTTACAGAAGACAAGTAAACAGTCAGCAATACAATAAGAACAAAGAAACTAATAACAAAAACTGACAAATACAACAGAACAAAAATACAAATTTAAAGGGAAGATTATTTTAATTTTTTTCATTATTATATAATTATTATTTGTTATTTTACTTTATTACTTATTTTATTTCCCAACTAATGACTCATCCGGGCTTTCCAATAAGTTGCACGTAAGGGGAAAAGTAGCGTCCTTCCACTTGAGAGAGTTGATACAATGTTCTTTGTTGTTCTTCTGTGTTTTAATAAATTTGTGTTATCAGAATCACGTTCATTCTTTCATTTGATTTGACATTATGGCCAAGGAAAATTGTCTTTAAAGGTATTTATTAACCAGACAAAAGTTAATTGACGTTCGCTGAATTCTGGGTTTATATCTTAAACTGCCGCTTCAGTGCAGTATAGCCACAGAGCTATGTAACAATGAGCACAATCTCCCGAGACACTACAATAGGCTACTAATAATTCATTAATAAGGGCTGTTTTCTTGTACAAAATTAAATATTTTAAGTTAAATGTACAGTGTTAGACATGTAAAAAAGACAAGATTCTAACAATGTCAAGATCAAATGCCTGACACGGTATTTTCACAGACTAACACACGTCACGTCTCTGGCATAGACTACAGTATTTAAAATAGCATATATGCATTAGTTATATTCTCAATTCAATTTACAGAGCAATTAACTATAGTCTATAGAAGAGACTAGGATTAGTGTGTATTTTTTTTACAGGCTATGGTGTCGACTCGCAAGACGCGGGGCGGGGCGGGGCGGGGCGAGGCGGGGGCGGGTGCGTGGCATCACGATGGTGTCTCTCCATCGTGATGTCGGTCAGCCATCACGATGGACGATGATATCGTCCATCGGCACAACCCTAGTTGGTGCACTGGACTGAATGCGGCAGTGGCACAATAATCATTTTGCGTCGATAATCTTGTTTTTTCATAATCGTTGGAAGCCAAAATCTAAATCAAAAAATCAATTGCGATGAATCGCACAGCCTTGTGTATTTATCATGCTCTTAGTATGCACATTCAAGTACAATGGTGTGAAAATGTATTAGCCAGATATTCTTTTTATATATCCCTTTAATAATAATAATAATAATAATAATAATAATAATAAGTCAAACATTACTAATATTGTCTCAGAACAGAATTTAAGTTGGAGTCAGAAACTCTTAGTGGTGAATATTCCCAAAAGCAGTCAGAATTTCTCAAAGGGCACAGTGGCACCTCATCCAGAAAGCTTTAAATTATCACAGAAAAACTTTCAAAGAACTACAGGCTTCTCTTGCATCAGCGAAGGTCATGGTCCATGACTCCATAATAAGAAAGGGACTGTGCAAAAATGGACTTTATGGAAGAGTAGTAAGGCAAAAATTTTGGTTCACTAGGAAGAACATCAAAGCTCATATCATGTTTGTTAAAAGCATGTGATGATCCCAGACCTTGGTTTATTCTTCTATTGACAGATGAGTCAAAATGTAACTTTTTTTGGTAGGGTCGATGCCTATATCTGTTGTCAAACAAATACAGCAGTGTATATTGTAACAATGTGCTGCCCAGTGTTTTGCTGCCTGTGGTGGCCTCGGTGACTTATTGTATTCTCCCATATGCTAGATGATTCTTTAAGAGATTGTCCGAGCATCTGACCGTGAGCTGAAACTTAAGTGTACTTGAATGATGCAGCAGTACAATGATCCAAAACACAGTGAAGTTGACATCTGAAGGACTACAAAGAAACAAAGACTCATATCAAATTAAAGGTGGCGTCTGATTGTCGCTAGTGCTGTTTAATGTTGTCTAGCCAGATATTAGATTTAAGGGGGGCATTCACTTTTTCTCAGGGGTGATGTACGAGTCTGTTAGCCAATTTTACCCAATGAAATTTTCTCTTGGGTTCCCTTTGTGCAATATTATAATTTGTTTTTCAAATTAGAAATTGCTAAGCGGGAAAATACCTTTTCACAGCACTGCATGTCAATAATAAAACAGAAATTTGTAAATACTGCAAACAAAACATTGCTTAATAAGCATTATAAGAAGCTCAGTGAGTTTTCAAATTGAGTTTTTTCCTCTTTCGGGGCACAGAACTGAATATGGTGTTAAAAGAACAAGCAGAGTGGCAGGAGAAGGAAGAGAAAAGAAGGGTCAAAACCAGCATCTCCCCCTCCTTCTGTTCTTATTCACAAATTGATTTCTTAGGACCCGGCGCCGCATTACACTTTGTTTGTGCATTGTGTGTGTGTTTTCTGCTGCCTTTAGTTTGTCTGTTAATCCATCAGCGCTGGCGTTGGGGGGAAAAGGCTTGCACATTCGGAGCCAGGAAGCACCTTCTGGCTCATCTGTGTCCCTTAATCCTGAGAACAGCCATGCTGGTGAGATTGCAGGCCCCTCGGAGTCTCTCCTTCTGGAAATTTCAAAGTCAGGCATTGGCGATTTGGAAGACAGGGAGGCAAAGTCTGCAGGGAGCCTTCATGCAGGTCAGCCCAAATCTTTAGCTGAGAGCCCCTGGTTCAGTGCAGGTGGATCTGAGGTCTGTGCTGAGGGAGAGTTGTTGTTAGGCAGATGGAGAGGGATTAACCCCCTCTGCCGCCACCACCCATCTTTGAATTATGAATGTCCCCTCTCTCTTAATGTCTGTCAGCTTTTCAGAAAGCATAACTGTGAATACAAGTTACAACCCTCTTGCGGCCCTCAGTATTTCTCTATGCAGCTACGTATGTGTCATAAAAGACATTTACTGTCTTTAATAGTCAGAAGTAATTTCTTTATTCTATACTTTTTTTTTTTATCATCGGCGGAGGGTGAACCAACTGTAGGTTAAAGTTATAAAATCTAGGTGTAGGTATTCCCCCATCATCCATTTCTCAAGAATTTTGTCTTGTTTTAAGGATGTTTAGATATATTTACTGGATCATTTCTTTGAGAGAATTTCTTTGAAAGAATGTCTTGAATTAAGTGTATTTTTATTTGTTTGAAATATAAACTTCACAAAATGTTGTTCAATTTTCTAGAGCAATTTAAGGTAAAACAACAACAATTTAATAATAATAATAATAAGCCATTATTTAATTATATCTGATTATTATAGTATGTTATTATAATACACTAACTTTCAAAAGTTGGGTCAATAAGATTATTAAATGGTTTTAAAATCTCTTATGCTCACCAAGACTGCATTTATATGATCAAATACAGTCAAAACAGTAGTATTGTGAAATATTAAAATTTAAAATACATTTCTATTTTAAAATGTAATTTATTCATTTGATGGCAGTGCTGGATTTTCAGCATCGTTGCTCCAGTCTTCAGTTGTCACATCCTTCAGAAATCATTTTAATATGCTTATTTGATGCTCAATTTTTAAAATTATTATCAATGATAAAAACCACTGTGCTGCTTATTGTTTTGTGGAAAATGTAATTGATTATTTTCAGGTTTAATATAATATAATATAATATAATATAATATAATATAATATAATACAATATATAATATAATATAATATAATATAATATAATATAATATAATATAATATAATAATATATTGACAGATTCAAAACTGTATATCCCACATGAGTACCACAGTTCAGTATATATGGATCATATGTTTATTTTTAGAGTAACCTTCCTGTTCTACTTGAGGTAATATATATGGTAAACAAACAACTCATTTCATCATGCTGTAACACTTGTGTAACCCGCAACTTGTTCACCTTTAATACCTGGCCAAAAGGAAAGTTTGTTTTGGACCCGAGGATGCACTGTGATGCCGATGTTTGAACTCATGTGTTGTGCTCAGGGAGGCAGGGACTCCACAACGGGTGCTGTGAGGATTCACAAACACAAAGGAGTGGCAAATTCATGAAAATGAAACGAATGAGGTTAATACAGCTTGTTTTATGCAGAGATCCTTGAGGATGACATTTGTTGTGTTGCACGAAAATGTAAATGAAGAGGAAAGCCTTGCTTCAAAACGTCTCAGAGGGAGGCAGGCACTGTGTTCATAGAAAAAAACAGCAGATCTGGGATCAGATTCCACCTTGTCTTCCCTAATCACAGACAGAGAAGACTACAAAGCAAAACAGATCTAGAAATATCTCTCGTATAATGTTTCACATTGTTAGAAACTTCCTTAATATGGCACAAAATCTCTCTCTCTGTCTTTTTGAACTCCCTCCCCTTTTTTTTTCGTCTTTTTTGGCTTAGTTTGGTGTCTTAGCTCATGATCTTGCAGTATGTTCTGCTTTACAGGCTCAGTTCTGCCAGTGAGATATGACCCTGGCTGAAAACATTGAAGAATTGAGCATCAGCCCTTTAGATGCCAGATCTGTCTTTCTCTACAAAGTAAGAAAGAGAAGGCATCTCTTCACCAATGAGATTCTATAAAGGCAATTAGCTTAACGGCGACTGTGATGACAAGGCTTTGGCTCGCTTAGGAGATGTGAACCGCCTTACTGTGATTTACCTCAGACAGAGAGGACACCTTGGGAATTTAACTTGCCGTACTTTTTAGAAGTTTGTTGAAGTAAACAACTCTGGTGCTCATTAACTTCACTGTTGCCCTCAGTTATGCAATGGACTCTTAAATCTAGCTGAATACTCTGCTTGTGTCTCATTCTGCTCTCTAATTCCCTATGACGTAAATAAGGACATTGTGAACAAATTCATGCACTAGCAAGGCCCTTGATACACTAAAGATTGGGACACTGATGACTCGATTACCAGAAAGCTTAGCAGACTGAGTCACAATTACAAGGTTTATGCATTCATTGTAACTGGTTTTTTTCAACATTGCTGTATAACCCTTTTATTGTAGCTATAAAAATGTACACTGCCATTATGAAAAATGTGCTTTTCCTGCATTTTTATTAATGGCATATCACATATCAAACATATCACACAGCAAAGTACAAAATTTATTACAATATAACTACAAATCGACAAATATCGTAGAACATAAACGCATAAATAAAAATGGGGGGGGGGACTGTATGTTGGCACTAATATCAGTTATTATCCAATATTAGAGGGTTTTTTTTTTTTTTTTACATTTATCAATAACAGTCAATATTTAATTGTGCATGGTCATGTCTCTTATTTTTATATTAAGATTAACATTAGCGTCATCTAATGCTCCCTTAGTTATCTTTAATAATAATACTAATCATGTAAATCCTAATGAATAATTTAAAGGATTAGTTCACTTTAAAGTGAAAATTACCCCAAGCTTTACTCACCCTCATCCTAGGTATATATCTTTCTTCTTTCAACTTTCTAAGTTGAATACAGAAGGCAGTCTGGTGGAAGCTAGATATTTTACTTTATAACTTATTAAATATGGATATTTTTCTTATACAAATGCATCATTTTGCTTCAGAAGGCCTTTATTAAGTATGTTTATGATGGATGGATGCACTTTCTTGAGCTTCAAACTCATCGTTTCCTGTTCACTGCCATTATAAAGCTCGGATGCATCAGGATATTTATTAATATAACTCCGATTGTGTTCATCAGAAAGAAGAAAGTCATATACACTTAGGATGGCTTGATGGTGAGTAAAGCTTGGGGTAGTTTTAAAATTTTAAAGTGAACTAATCCTTTAAGTAATTGTTCGCAAATCTAAAAATTTAAATTTTTCATACTGTACATACATGGTAATGTTGTGATTCCTAAATTCATTTGTACTTTTAAAATGATTTATTTTATTTTAGTTTTATTCTATTCTTTTATTCTTGTTTTCGTTTGTTTTAATACCAGCCATTTACTGGTTATCAGCTCATGAAAATAATTAGAAGCTTATTGGTATTGGCTAACACTTTCAATTGTTCTTAATTGTATTTTAAATTGTAACATTTAAGCAAGCATTGTAAGCATCAATTTTACTTACATTTTAAGAAAATACATTTCTAAATATAGTGAGCATGCTCACTGGTTTCACGGTGGGTGCATTCTGGGAATTTCTGAGGCACAAACATTTCTCTGCACTGGAGTGATATGGACAACAGGACTCCCTGGTCAGTGCACTACTGAACTAGGCAGTGGATCAAGACACAATGGATACATGAATGTGACTTATTCGGATCCTTTCCTTCACTTCTAATTCCTTTCTCACTCACTTTCTCCGTCATTTGTTCTCAAGTCATTTGTCTCATTACTCTAATTCAACAGTGCACTTCGCCGTCTTTGTGGGGGAGGTCTGGCTCATTTAAAGGCCTGATTGGAATAAGAAGATGATGGTGGTGAAGGAGCCATTTATATAAGATGTGAAGGAAGGTGGTCTCAGCTATTTTGAGTACCAACCCATGCCCACAAAACCTGCCAATTAGCTTAAGTGGCCTCCCAGCGAGCTGGATTAGTCCCGTACCTTTTCTCGAGAGTGAGAAAAGCACTTTCTTACCAAAAAAAAAAAAAGTGGCAAAATTGGTTAAGCTTCCGTGCTCTAATTGCAGGCCTGGTTGCAAAATAGCATGTTACATTACAGACGCCCACATACAGACGTGTTTTACATTGAGGTAAAATGACTCCTTGGTTAAGCTGTGCAACACGACTGCTGTTTTTCTGTGCTTTCTACCTGTTGTGTTGCAATGTACTTTTGTTCTGCCAAGCTGGCTACCTCAGATAAGTTTTCTTCACTTTTGTTCTGTTCCATTTATTCTCACTTTGGCCACATTGTTTCTCTTTAAGGGTGCTACATCTTAAAAATAGCCAGTGTTCATTTCGATCCTGTGTGTGTGAAATGCGTGGTAAAAGTTTTGACCAGATTCCAAAAAAGTGGTTCCCACAGTCTTCGCGCCGCAGGCAGGACAGACAGCGTGTATCGATCAGGGTGTAAAGCGGGGTTTCGCCAGAGATTAATACTGCGCTCAGCAGAGCTCATGAAGTTGTTAACGTAATGTGGAAAAACCTGTGTGATCAGCCATATTGACAGCGCAGGGCAAGGCCACTGATTAAGTAAGTGAAGTTCATTTCACAAGCTCATTTTGGTTCCCACATCAACACTACATCATGTCTGAATTCTTTCTCCAAAGAAAATTTTGTTTTGCCCTTGTATGAGCCGGTGTTGGGGAGTAAAGAACTAAAAGTTGTGTCAGAGTAACATAATAAAACGTTACATATTTTGTGCATGCACATCAGATAACACAAACATGCATTCTGCTTTATGCCCAAACATGACGAACAGTTCACTCAAATAGTTTATCGTTTTATTTTTGGTTGGATTACATGATTCACTGATTCATTTAAGTTTGCGGCATTTTATGTCTACGTTTTGTTGCCATATACAAAACAATATAATATTTACTACAATAATCTTCAATAAAAATGTTATAGTATTTAGTTAAATGCTGCTTTTGGCCACTTTTTATTGTATTTTATTCTGTTATATCTATATTCTAGTTTTATTGATCCTATTAAGTAGAAAAAGTTTGTGTTAGTAAATAAATCTGCAAAAATGCTGTTTAATGGCATCACCCTAATTGAGATCCTCATTGTTTTTGCCACAAATAGTGCTCTAATTTTAAAAAAGAAAGACAGAATCAACTATTTTTGTGGTAGTAGTCAAACATAGCTACCAAAACATCCACTTTCACATAAAGCATTGGGAAGTCAGATTAATTTACATAATGGTTAATTATAATGCACCAGTTTATTAAAAAGATGAACTGATTCCTTTGAGCCCCTTTTCAGGCCTCTGTGCAGAATCTTTTTGTAGTGATACAAATTAATAAGATCATATTTTGTTAAATAATCTTACAAATTAATAATCTTTAAGTAAATGCTGCTGCTTGACCACTGTGTTTTATTCAAATATATACGTAAATTATGGCATTTTCTAGTTTTATTGGGGGCATTTAAGGGTATACTCACACACAGTTGTGTCCACACAGCTTTCAAAATATACTCAACCACGGATGGACGAGTTCGACACATGCGCAGTACAAATGCTTTTTATACTCAACCAGACATCAGAGGACAGCACTGAGTTGTCAATTACAGGATTTTGCTGCTCGGAAGGATAGAAGAAAAAAAGCAGATGTTACTGTTTTGTATCGCTCTTTTCGACTATTACACAGTACATCACAACTGTGTAATGCGGACCCTCCTGATGACAAAAATTGTCGCGCACACAGTGCGTGGACTTTCACGGAATGTGGATAGCCAAAGTATTCTTTGGGCTTTAGTGGAAATAAATATTTTTTTATGTATTGGCAGTAGCTTGTAGTATAGCTAACATTTTTTTTTTTTTTTTTTTTTTTTTTTTGAAAGAGTAGCTTGACTGTTTTTTTTTTTTTTTACTGCTTTAACTTATTAACTTAAGCTACAGTACACTTCAAAGCATCTTCCCCAGCACTGGTAGGGTAGGAGAACACATCCAGGAGATAGATGGTTTAATCCAGCAAGTCATAACAGAAGAGACTTTATTAGGAAGAATATTAGTTATGAATCTTTATTTCAAGCTGCGCTCTTCATTGTCAGCACATTTGAAGGCTTAATGAATGCATATGTGTGGTGTCTAAAGCCTGAAGAATTTGTTATATATCTTTTTATTGGACGTGAAAGGTCACCTTGAGAAAGGGAAATTAGACATTCATTTTTTCCCCCTCTGCCCACTCAACATAGCTGACCTGCATTGGAGAGACGTGTTAGTGAGTTTTTAATCAGCATGGATATTTATTTATTACCCTCAGCCTGGAGCTAATTTACTTCATCTCACTCACTCTCCTGTTTCAGGTCATTTACATACAGCCCTCCCCCTAAGCCTGCTGGGACAGGATTACTGTACTAATTGCTTTTTGGTATGATGGAGAACAAAGCAGTCTTTCTCTTCCCCTTCCTCATATTCCAAGCGACTAATGCTAAGAAGTTTGCAGGAAATCAGCCACTTGGGACCAAGACCTTGACCGAAATATATTTCGGAAGTTGCAGCTTGTGTGCGAGAGCTCATGTACTTGTCCATTTGTAATCATCTGCAATTCTGGTTCCTCAAGGACACGGTGAAACCGCATGATGGCTTCGATAGTCGACACACGTACACAAATGTACACAGGTGAATTGATTTTTTTTTTTTTTGTGTGTGTGATCGCTACACCAAAGTGTGATTGAGTGTCTTTTTGCAATCATGGGTCGTGTGCCAGACGACCCGCACACGCGAATGTGATGAATGACCTCACGATGAGCCCTGTCACTGGTAGGTAATGTCGCTAAATCTCCCACCACAAAGACCACTGCATGTTCGATAATATCGACTGTGTGTGCGTGTATGTGAGCTCATCCTCTGTTTGGGGTGTTGTGGGATATCTTTTCTTTCATCTTAGTGTTATGGTATACATTTATCTTTGTGTTTCCGTTGTTGAATATAGATGTCTTCGATGGCCGATCCAAAGAGCAAAGGTGGAGGGAACGGACTGATACAGATCAAGATGAATAAAAGGATGGAGGAATAATAGTATTAATAGATGAACAGGAAGAAATCTCTTTATCTGGAGGGTTTAACATTTTGCTAAAGGGATCCTTCATTTCGGATCGCCTACATGTGCCTTTCGGGCAACATCTAAAGTTGTACGCTCATTCAGATCCTTCATGGCTAAGGCCAGATGGTCAACAGGTTACTTCGTTCTTTCATTCATGATTTATACCTCCTGTTTGATTCAGATCTGATTCGTCAAGAGTTTCTGTCGTGACATGGTTGCTTTTCGAGTCGTTTTCCACCCACAAATATAAAATGATCTCTTTGCAATTATTTCCGAAGCCTGCGTTTAGAGTCAGTGAAGCCTGCGGCCGCTATTACCCGCAATCTCAGAGCATTTATTACCTGTTTAGAGTTATACCAGCTCACGGATGTTGTAATGATGGCCTTAGGACAGACGTTCGAGGCTCGAGAGAGACTTTTCTCTCTCTCCATCTCTTTTAAGTCCAGAGGTGCCTTCTGAAGCTTGATGCTTTTGACAAAAGTGTCTCAAATTGAAATGCTTAAAACTGTGGACCACCATCTGTGTTACCATGGAGACCGGATTTTTTTTCTTCTCCGGAGTGGAGAGCACCGGTTTCATGGCACTCTAATTGCCCTGTCAGACAGTGGTGCGGGAGGTTTTAATGTAGAGTTTGGCACTCAATGCCAGGAGTAGAGAACATCAGCTCCTTTGTGAGTTTATTTAGAGTTTAGATGGAGAGAAATATTTAGTGAGTCTGAGAAACCTGAATGTTCCTCTATAAGCTCTTGGTAAATAAAGTTTTGTTTGTGAAAGTCTCTTTAAAAGTCATTGTAACTTCTCGTGCTTATTTAAAGACTTTTATTTGACAGTTCTTGAAGCCCCATAGATCTAAATTGGCCTTTCACTTGGCAAGCCTTTTTTTTTTTTGGTGATTACATATAGTATAAGAGTGTGCACAATTAACAAGTTTTCTTTTAAGTTTTAAAGTGTCAGTTCACCCAAAAATGAAAATTCTGTTATTAATTACTCACCCTAATGTCGTTCCAAACCCGTAAGGCTTTCGTTCATCTTCGGAACACAAATAAATATCTTTTTTATGAAATCTTGAGTGCTTTCTGTCCCTCCATTGACAGCAATGCAACTACCACTTTGACGCTTCAAAAAGTTCATAAAAATATCATAAAACTAATCCATGTGAATTGAGTGGTTTAGTTCAAATTTTCTGAAGAGACACGATCGCTTTATATGATGAACAGATTTAATTAAGGCTTTTATTTAACGGGTGAAAAACTTTAATACGTTTATTCAGCAAGGATGCATTAAATTGATCAAAAGTGACAGTAAAGACATTTATAATGGTATTTTAATTGTAATATTTCACAATATTACTGTTTTTAGTATTTTTGATCAAATAAATGCCTTGGTTAGCATAAGAGATTTCTTTCAAAAACACTACAAAATCTTACTGACCCCAAACTTTCGAATGGTAGTGTACTCTTTGTATTCATATGTGACCCTGGACCACAAAACCAGTCATAAGGGTCGTTTTTTTGAAAGTTGAATAAATATGTTTTCCATTGATGTATGGTTTAAGATAGGACAATATTTGGCCGAGATACAACTATATGAAAATCTGGAATTTGAGGGTGCAAAAAAAATCAAAATATTGAGAAAATCGGCTTTAAAGTTGTCCAAATAAAGTTCTTAGCAACGCATATTACTTACAAAAGTACATTTTTGATATATTTATGGTAGGAAATTTACAAATTCTCTTCATGGAACATGATCTTTACTTAATATCCTAATGTTTTTTGGAATAAAAGAAAAATTGATAAATTTGACCCATACAATGTATAGTTGGCTGTTGCTACATGCGACTTATGACTGGTTTTGTGGTCCAGGGTCACATATTGTATTGATTTGGTTCTGAAAAACTTTTTATGCTATATTCAAGATTTTTAAATTTAATGACTCACTGGAAATGTCATGTGGTGTGACCAAGTAAAAAATAATTACATATATACCTTACACCTTGATTTAAACCAGTGTACATGTATTCAAGGTGTGCACAAGGGTACACAACCATTGTTTTAAATGTAGTTTTCAAGGTAAAATGTTGGACCACATAACTTTTCCAGAGAAATTTTTTCAAATATTGATAAGCAGTAAAGCAGTTTTGTTAAAATATTTTTTTCAGCAACAATACATTTTTTTTTTTTTTTAAATTATAAGATAGGACCAAAAATTAGCGTAACATCATTGAACCTTTTATTATTTAGATTTTAAAATCCGCATGAACCGTAAGTTGGAACCGACTTTACTTTCAGTGTTGACATATTTCCAAGTGAAACAGAATATTGAATAATAATATTTTAGCGCACCTCCTCTCCTTCTCTTGCTCGTGACAGGCTGACGCTTGAAAGGGAGTGGTTAAGCAAATTTTCAGATTTTGATTAAAGATTACCACAACAAACAGTTTCTTTCTGTGTATTAACTTGCAAAGGTTAATTGTTCACCACTAGACTAGTACTGTGCACTAACAAAGTAAATAGTGTCAATTTTGATTTCATAACAACTTCAAGTACGTGGTCAGCATTTTTCAACATTTGCTTGGTCTTTCGTAAAAGAGTTGCATAACATGCAGGCGGCAGAAATAACCTAGGTATTTTGGTACCACAAACTTTTGAAATATTCAAAAGCCTTAGTAAAAGGTTTCGGTCAGCGTTTCATAGCCACTAAGTAGTCTGCTGTTGGCCTCGTATCTGTTTGAGTAGATGTACAGTGCGGACCTGAGACACTACAGAGTTGTTGATGTAAAGCATTTTTGCTGTACGGTGCTGGGGATAAAAATGCCTGCGGCGGCGATTGCACAATACGCGAGCCTGTGTGAAAGAGCAGCGGCGATCTCACCTGCCCTGAGGCTCCTGCTCTGGGCGTTGAGCACATTGTGTTTCCTGCAGGGCCACGTGTGCAGCCCTGTGTCTACTGTCGATCTGCCCTTCACTCTGAGGAGCAGCCGGCAGACAGACAGAACACGGTAATCAATAACTTCCATTTAGCGGTGAGCGAGTGATGTTCACACGTCCATCAGAGAGAAATGGAAGTGAACGACGGGGTGAGACTGACTTCACAGATCGACAGCATAGCATTAGGTCCATTTCACAGCATAACTGCAACATCAGGCCCACGTTGTGCTTTTATGCAAACACTGTTTATGTGAAGTTTTACAGAAAATAAAGTAATTTCTGTCTTTTAATGTCGGCCATATGGGGATGTATGGTATTGGTATGGTAACATATTGGTTATCTGCTGACATTACAGTTTTTTTTTATTTTTTATTATTATTTTAACAGTATTTATATATATTTAATTTTGTGTGTGTGTGTGTATATATAATATATATATATATATATATATATATATATATATATATATATATATATATATATATATATATATATATATATATATACACATTTTTTTTCCCCACTACTTTTATATTTAGATCACTTTACTGCCATCTAATGCTCTCTTAAAGTTGATCTTTAAAAACATTAATAACTAAATAACTGTTAACTGTAATCTTGATCAAATCAAATTGAATCAAAATGTATATTCATTTTTCATACTACACATCGTAATGTGATGCTTAAGTGTATGTTTAGCATTTAAAACAATTTTATTTTTTAATATTTTGTTTTTAATTTTTATTTTATTTGATTTAAATTTGTAGTCTAAATACAATAGAAATTTAATTTTAAAAATTTTAATTCTAATTTTTATTACTAATAAAAATAAGTATCATCTTATCAGTATTGAGCAGAGTTTTAATATGTGTGTACCTATAATTGGCATCAAAATAAGCACAGGTTTTGTGTGCTGTTCAAAACAAGACTTTGAAACACTGTTATACGATAAACTTTGTGTGGCACTATTTCAATGGTGTTTTAATGACAGAGTTTATGGTGTTTTAAAGGCAGTACTTTAGGGGACTTGGCCGCTGAGTTTATGATTTTGTCAGACAGGAGTTTGACCTGTAGGCTTTTATTCTCCTCAAACACACACACACACACACACACACACACACACACACACACACACACACACACACAAACACACAAACACACAAACAAACAAACAAACAAACAAACAAACTCTCAGAGGAGCTGAAAATGCTAGAGGAGGTCATGGTTGTGTTGCATTTGTTCTGTGTGTACAGAGGAAGAGAGAGAGAGAGAGAGAGAGTCTTCTGTTGACATTGAAGCCAATCAGAATGCCAGGTTCGATAAGTCTCCATCGCTTTCACTCCTCACTCTATCTGGCATTAATATGCATTTCGTATTGGATAGTAAGTATTCTCTAGATTGCATTCCAATGTGTCTCCTGTGTGGTCGGATAGAGATACGATCACTGTTACCCGAGCAAAATGGAAAGCAAAATACTGACAGATAATTCAGAAACACTTTACTCATTCACTTTAGAAACATTGCTACAGTAAAGGATGCTAAAAGGAATCAGAAGTGAAGAAAATAGGGGACAATAAAGTTTTAAAGTGTGACCTGACTGAGGATGTCGGGAGAGAAAAAAGGGATTCCTGGTGTAGTCCAGTGGAATAATTCATTGGATGTTGTTCAATAAATCAGGTGACCAGATCGAAGTGTTTCTTTTTCATGTTACCAGAGCAGAATAAAAAGAAAAAAGGCAAGAACTTACAACACAATGCTTTGACAACAGATAAAAATGGACCATAACTGAAAACTTAAAACCTATTCCATGTCAGTGACTGCTAACTAATGTTGACTATGGAACAAAAGCGCTTTAGCTTTTACATATTTGTTGACTCTGGTCAGAATCCTTTCATGTCCAGACCACCTCCAAATGTGGTGATTCAGTGGGTTTGGTGACTAACTTTTAAAATGATCAAATGCATTCTGACTGAGATCCAATGACCAAAAACAAAAAAAGTGTCTCTCAGAGGGGATGAGGGTGATATTTAGAAGGTGTAAACGTCTAAATCTGCTGTGCTGTCTCTCACAGCTTTCTTTGCTTTGCTGTGTAAAAGCCTGCTAATGTCATTGTGCTTCAGGCGTCAGTAAACTGTCAGCTGTTTGGGCTACTTAAAGATAGCAGCGCGTGTGTTCCCACAACCCTAGAGTGCCTTAGATCTTGGGAAAAATGCAGAGGGTAAACAAAAGCTAGTGTGTGATTGTGTGTTTTCTTTTTGTCCCTGGAGTTTTCTGAAAAATCACAGTGATGACGGGACATGCTCGGTAGGGCTATTTTTGGCATTTAATGTTTTTAGTGGCTGGGGCCTGACATGGAAATGGTATTACCAAAGTCTAGTGTAAATATGGCCCTTCAACTGGCCATTGTCACCTCCAAAAGCTCTTAAAACAATTACTTTTAGTCTAAGCCCTGGCAAAAGGGTTAGCCAATAGATTGAGCCAGAGTGCACTCATGGTGACAACAGGTTTGAGGATGACGTGTTCTCATGTCCTGATTTCATCCTCTCTCCGGAGTAATTTCCTCACACTTACTTTATTTATCCAATAAAAACTCAAAAGCCCAAAAATAAATAAGAAAAGCTGATTTGTATTTTCTGAATTAGATACCAGGGCTTGCAAAAGAATGGTGTCAAAAATTATTAAATAAAAAATAATTAATTTTATATTAACTTTAAACCCAAGTAGACCTAGATGGAGGATGAGTAAAAAAACAATAGCATTATGAAGTAAATGAATGTAACAGAGCAAAGACCAATCACAGTTCAGTATGTAAATACTGGGATGATGTTGTTGCTGTCAGTTCCATTTTAAATGCTGTACATTAACAATGTAAAGGAGCTGTCATAGGGCTTGGACGATATGACCTAAAATCAAAGTCCCTTTAAGACAAGTCATTTCACTCGTCGGCCATCTTTGAAACGCCTCTCGGGCATTCGAGTGCAGCTCCTATCTCTTTGAATGGTGAAACATCAAATTCTCCAAAGCTGTTCGCCAAGCTTTCGATTAAATTTCATATTTGAAATCACCAATGAAATCTGACAACAACTGTCTCATAAATTTTGCTTCTAAACTCTCCAGTCATGACAAGAAAACAGCATTTTTCAGGCTGGATCAAGCTAATGCGCAGTCTTAAACATGCGTCTCTATAGGAACCGGAGCTTCTAACGGCAGCTGCAGTGACGCGATGACTCTACCAATCTGCGATTGACTCTTATTTAGAAGGCGGGACTTATTCCTCCATATTGCACGTTGCACTTTCTCCCATTTATAATAATACAAGTATACCATCATTCTATATATAAACTCTTTGCTAAAATGTCTGTGTGTTGACTCTGCGTTTGAGTTCGTGTTGCTTCCATGCTGCTGACTGGACGGGGCGGAGTCCCGTGACTACACTTGCAGTAGTATGTTTTTATAGGGGAAAGTATTAACAGGATTAAAAAAACGAAATAACAGATATGGGAAAATTACTTCGGTTAGGGGTTCTGAATTTTGGTTTCGATTTACTTTTTGATTAATCGTTCAGTCCTAAGCTGTCACATTGACCATTGTTCTGCAGTACTATCAGTGCTTCCCACAGGTTTGAAATATACTTGCGGTGGTAGCCAGGTGAAAAATCCTCCTATTACCCATGGCACAAAAATGGTCTACTACATGTGACAAACAAATAATTTGTGATTTTTTTTTTTATTTATTTTTTTTTTTATTGAAATTAATTTTAATTACATAGGCTACTATTACATTTAATTAAATACTAATATTATTGAATAATGTGTCAAATAATGTTCTTAGGGTTTTCTTCCTGTGGGGGAGCATCCCAGCCAGAGACTACAGTAGTTTACTATGAATTAAATGGATATCAAAATAAATACAATTTATTGTGTAACCAAAATACCAATAATGCCCAGAAGAAAAAAAAAAAACTTAGAGTGTGACTTTAATTATAAACAATCCCGAAATACACCGGGACTCTTATTTTGAAATGTCTACACTATTGCGGGCTGATTCTTCAGATGAGAGACTGTCTCTAAAACATATGATATAAAAGTCATACAGTAGACATTGTCATAATTCATAAAACTCGAGTATATTAGCAATCGCTTGGCATAATGGTGCGCTATTCATTGCTTGGGAATCACTTTGAAGCAGTCTGAAACACTGTTGCGCAAGCCTGTAGAATGCGCAACAGCGCCGCCTTTGTGGCCTTTGTGAAATATCCACCGCGTCTCTGCAGCGCACGTGGGAATGTCAGAGAGAGTAAACTGTTCTCGCGCACAGCCGCACACAGAACCAGCAGGTAAGAAACACGTAGGGCGAGGGGAGATTTTTCACTAGTTAATCGATCGCGGATGGTTTCATTAACTCGGGCGGATAAAAAAAAAGTATAAGATGATAAAAATAATAAAAGCAAAAATGTATCTCCAAATATACTTGGGCCGCCGTTAATATACCTGGGCGGCCCGTCTATGTGTGGGAAGCACTGACTAGTAATTTTAATAGGAATCCATGTAATCTGGAATTTTGTGAAAGATTTCCCCACACAGCCGGGTTCAATTGGTCATTTGAATTCGCCCCCTTGACCAATAGACAGCTGTTTGGTTTGAAAATTACTTCAGTGTGAGCTGCGCTACACCATTGACACAAAATTTTGTAACTTCATCTTAAGTTAATTAAAAAAATTCTTAAGTATGAAGTTAAAAAAAATGCTAAAGAAGAGATTAAAGTTGAGACTAACAAGAATTTTTAGATGAATATCAGTTGCCAATCACGTTTGAAAAAGATGAATATTCATATTATGAGTCGTTGAATATTTAACATGCAAGGTTAAGTACTGTTACAGCTCTTGGGTAGTCCAGTGGGACGTGAGACTGAATTCTCTCTTATCTCCTTGTGCGTTTAAGAGGCTGGATCTTTCCGTATGTGTTGTTAAACCCGCTTTTGCTTTGTTAGTTAAGCTAGTCCGAACCCAAGCGAGGGGCTGTCAGTGCTGTTCTAGCTCTGTTTAACACCAGCCGTCTCTTCTGGAACTAAATACAAGTGATCAAAAACTCTGGTCTGGCACCACCACCCACACACTCTCCCCTCATATTCAGCCCTCATTACCGCCACATAAATAACTAATGAAGGATCAATGAGAAGGGACATCACTGGAATGCTGGATGGAGCCCACTTAAATTTCGAGCTTTGTAATTCTCTCTCTCACTCTGTTACGGACTCCCTCTGTCTCTCCGCACCTTCTTTTTTCTCTCTTTGGTCTTAATTGAATGTCTCATAATGCAAATTGCTCATCATTTATGGATAGGCCATGATGGAGTTGACAGCCTCTTTTTCTCCCCATCCCAAATGCGGGCCGCTCGAGAAAGCGTCGGGACCGTGAGTGAAGTCTTTTCTTGCCGGCTCTTACACTGCAGATGATGTTTAGTTCATTCTGTAGCTTTCCCAGGTGTGTTCTTACCTGTCAGGTTTGCTGGAGGGCCCGGCACCATCTCCCCTCGTTGCTCACCTTGGCATCTGTCTTCGCCGAGCCTCTGAAGTCTCTAATTGACTTTTCAACCGCGTACGGAGTAATTGGGTTTTAATTACCATTTTACATTCTGTTTTGATATTTAAATCAGTCTTGTCATCTGAGGGAAAAGCAAGTCACTCTCCGTTTTCTCCACCATCGCTGTGCCGTATCGCCGATTACGCAGGCGCTCAAGGCATTCACTGACAAGGTCTCATAGACAAAGACCTGCTAATGGCATCCTCACTTATTCACAGTAAATACTAATTATCTCCCATCAACCGAGCACTTCACCGCATCGCTCAAACAGCTGTGAAGATGTTTTGTGGAGGTGTTTCATTTTTGTCCCTTTCATCACCACTCTTTTACTCTGAAGAAGGCCGATAAGATGAAGATGTGCTAAAACACACGCGAAGGTCTGTGGGATGTTTCAACAGATGTCTGAAGAATTTCCAAAGTACACCGTAGCTCCTGGTGTAATGAAATTTTTGGGCCCCACTTGGAATAAGTAGTCATCTGTATGCTCTCCAGAGAAGATGCAGATGTGAAATTATCATTTGTCATTGTGTGGTGCAGCCTCTCAGTGGCTCGTTCACACATTTAGTGTTTGAGATCGACAACCGTATCTACGAACAGTTGAGTCTCTGGGGTTGTCCTGTTCATACAACAGCTTATAGAAACGGATGAGTAATGTTTTACATCTTACACTATCATGTGACAGTATAACTGCTCATGAATATACATTTCATCATAGCTGTATAATTTTCAACTTGTTGCATATTTGTTTTAGTGAAAAAATTGTAATGATTAAAATATTTTGTAAACAAAACTTACAATTTAATGAAAAATTTAAGTATTGCTAGCAAATAACTTCTTAAATAAATAAATAATATATATATATATATATATATTAGTTTTTAATTGATTCTTTTATAATTAAAATATTAAAGATGGTGATTTCTATCAAAATTCAAGCACTTTCAAAATTTGTCATGAAAATTTCAAGGAGTCACTTTGGGTGTCACTCTTCGTTTTATCAGAACTGCTTATGAATGTAACAGATAGCAGACATTCCCAGATGCTGGCAGAAGCCAGTGATCTTTGAAGATTACTGTTCTCATTCCTGACCACATAATCTCAGATAATCAGAATTCTGTGTCATAGTATGCGAGATTTGTTTCTGTGTAACAGTGATCTTGGACGAAGTTTAATCTCAGTGGGTCTCAAGATTGTTGTTTGTTCTGCATACCTGTTTGTCTTTGAGATGTCTAAAGATGATCATCAGCTTGTAACGTCATACACGTTGGAGTTTGAAGTTTTCTTTTTCACAATCGTATACTTGCAGTACTAACTGTCTGCCACACAGAACTAAAAAGCACATAGATGATTGCCTAAAAATGTTTTATTTGAGGCACTTAATAGCAAGTAAACTAGATATTCACTAGCAGAACTGGATATTCCACTGTTGTGTCTGTGAATTGTCTGTTTTTGATACTTTGGAGAGAAAAAAAAATCTCAGTCTCAGTATTTTTCTTACTGTGTTTTCCCTACAGCCGTTTACAGACTGTCATTATTTGAATGAGTTTTTGCGTGCCGGCCTATTATAGTGGTGCCATGGATTTCAGATTTACCTGCCGCTTAACAGCATATACAAACATAAACTGTGAATGGTCTCTTTACATGTCACAGACAATCTCTTTCTGGCTAAATGGACAATTTCTGGCCAAAATAAGCAGCAAAGTGGACAGGTTTTATGCAGTGGTGAAAAGTCTGACTTGCACTGGGTTAAGGGGTTAGTTCACCCAAAAATGAAAATAATGTAATTTATTACTCACCCTCATGCCGTTCCACACCCATAAGGCCTTCATTCATCTTCGGAACACAAATTAAGATATTTTTGATTAAATCTGATGGCTCAGTGAGACCTACATTCAAAGCAATGACATTTCCTCTCTCAAGATCCATAAAGGTACTAAAAACATATTTAAAACAGTTCATGCGAGTTCAGTAGTTCTACCTTAATATTATAAAGCGACGAGAAAACACAAAACAACGACTTTTCAACAATATAGTGATGGGCCGATTTCAAAACACTGCTTCGGAGCTTTACGAATCGAATCAGTGACTCGGATCTCCTATCAAACGGCTAAACTGCTGAAACCATGTGACTTTGGTGCTCCGAGTCACTGATTCGATTCGCAAAGCTCCGAAGCAGTGTTTTGAAATCGGCCCATCACTATATTGTTAAAGTCGTTATTTTGTTTTTTTGGCGCACAAAAAATATTCTCGTTGCTTTATAATATTAAGATAGAACTACTGAACTCGCATGAACTGTTTTAAATATGTTTTTAGTACCTTTATGGACCTTGAGAGAGGAATGGAGAATGGAGGCCTCACTGAGCCATCGGATTTAATCAAAAATATATACATAGTTCAATCATGACACTTTAACCGAGCGCTGATTGGTTCTTTCTATGCCGTGGCACCAGCCATTCAGAAGTAATTCCAAATCCACGCAACCATATATATCGTACCCTAGCCTGTGATCAACAAGCACGCAATGTGAAGCGCTGTTATCCCTCCTCCTCCCCAGCGCCACCTGTAGAGATCTGCTACGGGGTTCTACCATTCTTGCAGCAGCCTTTTCTTTGTTGTTTTATTTGACTAAGCTGAACATATTTGTATTTGCTCAGCAGCAGCAGTAACAGCAGTAGCAGCAGCAACAGCAGCAGCGTAGCAGATCTCGTACGCCAAAATCAAGCCATGTATACTTCATGCCCCATGCCAATAAATGCTGGTTGAATTTAATCCACTCCGAGAGTTGTCATGATTGAACTTAATTTGTGTTCCGAAGGCCTTACGGGTGTGGAACGATATGAGGGTGAGTAATAAATGACATTATTTTCATTTTTGGGTGAACTAACCCTTTAACTAACTGGAAGTAGCAAAACTACTTAGAGGGTTAGTTCACCCAAAAATGAAAATAATGTCATAATTTACTCATCCTCACATCCTTTTAAACCTGTAAGACTTTTGTTCATCTTCGGAACACAAATAAAGATATTTTTAATGAAATCTGAGAGATTTCTGTCCCTCCATATATGCAGCTAAGCAACTATCACTTCAAAAAGTTCATAAAGAGATCGTAAAAAAAAAATCCATATGAATTGAGCGGTTTAGTCTAAATTTTCTGAAGGGACACGATCGCTTTATATGCTGAACTGATGAAATTTACGGTTTTATTCACATATAAACATTAATCAGGGAACGTAAACAGAACTTGCTTGACATGCGAGAACAAACTTCATTTGTTCTTGCGGAAGCTCAAACGTTCTGCGTAAGACACGAGAATGAACCTCATTGGTTCTCGCACGTCAAGCAAACATGCTTGAGCTTCCGTTTACCATATCTGATGTGTGAGTTGATGAATGTTTTATATGTGAATAAAAGCCTAAATTAAATCTGTTCATCATATAAAGTGATTGTGTCTCTTCAGAAAATTCGGATTAAACCACTTAATTCATATGGATTAGTTTTATGATGTCTTTATGAATGTTTTGAAGCATCAAAATGGTAGTTGCATAGACTGTCACTGGGCTGTTAAATTTTTTTTTTGACAATGTATAATTTGATATATGTAATGATTTATATCTTAAATATATTGCCCCTTAATGTACTTTAAGTAACTTTTAGAATAGCTTGACAATTGTTGAAGTATTTTAAATTAGTTTGGTAAGCCGCAGTTTCAAAAGTAGCTTTCTTAACACTGGTGTACAGACACACACACACACACACACTTGGGTGCAAGTTTCTCTTTCTCTGAACTTCTCTGGCTTTTTGTGTGGACTCTGAATGTCTTTTCTCAGGGCTGTGTTGTGCACAGCTGCAGGCCTTTGCTTGAGGGAGGTGAGAAATGTCTGCCGGGATGTAATTGGTGTGACAGAGGCCTGCAGTCATTCTGTACTTCCACCTATCCGCTAGCTTGCATTAAAGGTCCCGCGGTTCTTGTTGTAGCCCAGCACATCTGTGAGGACAAGCAGACTTCTTTACCTGTTTCCCTCCTGTGTGGCTGTTAAGTCGGGTGACTTTACACAGACAGAATGCAAATTTTGGTAGGCTTTAAATGGTTTA
The DNA here is from genome assembly GCF_019924925.1 of Ctenopharyngodon idella. Taxonomy (NCBI): domain Eukaryota; kingdom Metazoa; phylum Chordata; class Actinopteri; order Cypriniformes; family Xenocyprididae; genus Ctenopharyngodon; species Ctenopharyngodon idella. The sequence goes on along the minus strand of NC_067235.1, from coordinate 22,936,354 downwards.
AAGGCTTTGCGGTCAAAAATCGAATGTATTGACATGGTCTCCTTTTAATTTAAAACCTTTTAAGCACAGCCTGTTTTCAAATGATTAGAAAATATCCACCGTTGTGAATTTGAGCTTTTGTAATCGGGCCAAGATGCCGACGGAACAGCTGTATCCGTGGTAACCACTAAAGGTAGCGTGTGTTATGTGTGTGTTCTGCGTTAATGATATTGCATTTATCTGTGTCTCTGCCCTTTTGCAAAGAACGATAACGAGCCATTTGAAAGGCCAGAGTGCTCGTACGGCCCCCACTCTCTCACTCGTATGCCTGCTTCGTATACCAATGTCACCTCTTTTCATATCTCCGCCTGCCTGTCTGCATATTCTGAGCTTTTTTTAAACCTAATTTTTTTGTCTACATACCTGTCTCTTACATTGTTCTTATCCTGTGTCATTTAAAAAAAAAAAAAAAAAAAAAAAAAAAAAATCTCTTTAGGGCTGGTATGTATTGTGGTAGAAATGTGTTTTGCTTTATGGTTTATTATACCACAGTACTTGTATATTTACATGGTTTAGCAATCACTTATATCCACAGTAGATGTGTTTGCGTGGCATAACAAATCAGGATTGATTTATTTACAGTATACATGAGAAACCTAGAGGAATGTGAAAATACGGAGCTGGTGTCTTAAAGTCAAGGTTCTAAAAATCGCATAAAAAAATAGGCATTACAAGATTGTGTTTTAGTATTTTATGTACTGTATACAGTCATGGTCAAAAGTTTACATACACCTTGCAGAATCTGTAAAATGTTAATTATTTTAACAAAATAAGAGGGATCATACAAAATGCATGTTATTTTGTATTTAGTACTGTCCTGAATACGATGTTTACATATAGTCCACAAGATAAAATAAAAGTTGAATTTCTAAAAATGACTGTGTTCAAAAGTTTACATACATTCTTAAAGGGATAGTTCACCCAAAAATGAGAATTGTATCATTTACTCACCCTCAAGTTGTTCCAAACCTGTATGAGTTTCTTTGTTCTGCTGAACACAAAAGAAGATATTTGGAAGAATGTCAGTAACCAAACAGATCTTGCCCCCATTGACTACCATAGTATTTATTTTTCCTACTATGTTAGTAAATGGGGGGCGAGATCTATTTGGTTACTGACATTCTTCCAAATATCTTCCTTTGTGTTCAACAACTTGAACAACTTGAGGGTGAGTAAATGATGACAGAATTTTCATTTTTGGGTGAACAACTACCCCTTTAATACTGTGTGTCATTACCTGGATGATCCATGGCTGTTTTTTTTTTTTTTTTTTTTTTTTTGTGATGGTTGTTCATGAATCCCTTGTTTGTTCAGTGGTTGTAAACTTTTGAACTGTTTAAAAATTTGTCTTGCTTGTTCTAAGTTCTATTGCTTGTTTGTTCTATGTTCTAAATTCTAAAAAAGTTCTATTTTTGGCAAATGTAAAGGCCCTTTAACACCAAAAGTACAAATGCAAAAGGAAATGCTAATTCACACCTGTACAGTAGAGGGCGCAGTTCAAACAAACCTTTCAGCTGTGCTGCTATTCAAAATCACAGAAGAATAGGACGCAGGAGAAGAAAGTTCAACACTCTTCAGTAATAAAAACAAAACAAAAAATGAAATAATTGTAATGTTTATCTAAAGTCATTTTTGCTTATTGGTATGGTGGAATTGGATTATTGAAGGTCAGCAGCAAAGACATTGGTTAATAAAGTGAGATTAAAGTGAGATCACTTACAATTTCTCTCAACATGTGGACAGGAGAGGTGTCGGTCAATAAATGAAAAAATAAAGCAACTTACGTTACTTATTTGAAAAAGTAACTCTGATATTTTGTTTTAACTTTTAAAAGTAATGTGTTACTTTACTAGTTACTTGAAAAAGTAATCTGATTGCGTAACTCACAGTACTTGTAATACCTTACCCCCAACACTGCATGTGACAGTAAAGACATTTATTAGACTTCTATTTCAAATAAATGTTCTTTTATACTTTCTATTTATCAAAGAATCCTGAAAAAAAAAAAACTGCAAATCCTAAAAAACATTATTATGATTTTGACAAAAATGTTAAGCATCACAAATGTTTTCAACAGTAAAAATATGAAGAAATGTTTCTTGATCACCAAATCAGCATATTAGAATGATTTCTGAAGGATCATGTGACTGAAGATCGGAGTAATGATACTGAAAATACAGCTTTGCCTTCGCTGGAATAAATTACATTTTAAAATGTATTAAAATAAAATAGTTATTTTAAATGTAATTTTGTATGTATACTGTATATATCTATATACATTTATGAATATACCTTTAACCTCTTTAATTTCTCGGTTTGTGTTGATTTCAGATTTTGAAGGAAAAGATGAAGAAAAAGGCAGACATTTTCTTGTTCGCTCCTTTCTTACTCCTTTTTTGGACCAAATCCATCGAGTTTCTGCTCAATTGCACAGATTGTAATCTTATTCTGGCAGAAAGACCTGCTGGAAATGAAGCCATAGATCACACAGAGGGGAGCGGACTGGTAGAGGAAGAGAGAGAGAGAGAGAGAGAGAGAGAGAGGGCTGGCAGAGATGGAGAGGTGGATGGAGAGATTGAAGAGGGCAAGAAGGAATAATTGCATGAAAGCGAGCAGGGGGGAAGAGAGAAATAAATAAAAGGCTGTATCCATCACCTGGCCGAATCCACAGTGCATGTTACCCATGTTACCTTGTTACAGGAGATGACATTTAGACAGAGGGGATGTTCTCTCTTCACTGTCTGCCCGCATTAACATTCTGATTCTGCGGTATATGCAGCATGAAGTCTTTCCTACAACCCCATTCAGTCTCACAGAGACAGCTCTGTCTTTGACTCCCTCTCTCTTTCATTCTCGCACGTTCTCTCTCCATCTCTGCTCTTTTGGCAGTGTTCAGAGAGGAAGCAGAGAGAAAAAGGGTGCGAGGAGACGGGGCTATCTCTGTTATGGAGAGCTCTTTAGTGTCTTTGTGCTCTGCATGTGTCCGGCCTTACCCTCACATGTACCCGCTTGTGTTTGGACTAGCATAAAACTGCCCGTTCAGCCCTGGCAGCCGTTGCCATGGAGACAGAGTGGCGATGGACCCAGAGAGAGGCTGCAGGTAACCGAGAAAGAAACAGAAGGAGAGACAGACTTGAAACAGAGAGGGGGGTCTCACTGGAGGTAACCATCTACTTTGAGCAGGACCAGTTGAGAAGAGAGGTGACAAAAGCAGAACTTAACAGCTTCTTTTCATCTGTAGATAATTTGATGACATCACAATGGATATTTTAAAGGAAATAGTGCTGCAGCAATATAATCAGTGCGCCTTACTGTTAAACACTCGCTTTATTATATTTAATGAAACTAAAGCTTTAACATTAACTTGGGTAAGGCTTTCATTATAAAACAATGTTCATGTACATACAAATATGTCTTTTTATCTATATAGCATCACATCAAGCCATATACTATAGGCATAAATGCTAGAAAACCTTTTAAAAAGAATGAATATATATATTTTATGAAGCTTTAATTGTGCTTTATACTCAGAAATGAGCAGCTTTTCTAAGACTAGGCTAATAGGCATGGAACATTTAGTCTGTAGAATATCACTTTATTGATACAGTAAATTCCATTTACATTTATGCATTTGCCAGATACTTTTACCAAAAGTGTCCAATAGTATATTCAAGGTACGCGTCACCTTCTTATCAGTTTGTGCGTTCCCTAGTAATCTAGCCCATGGTCTTGCCATTGCTAGTGCCATGCTGAGCTACTTTTAGTTTTTAAAAGACCAGATTGGGTCTGTTAATTGCGCAGTATTTCTCTTGTTCGCTCCTATTTTCTCAGGGCAGTTGAGCAGCTGTGTTGTTCAATCTGCAGGTGTCTATTCTGCACTGTGAGGTGCTCAGGGTTAATGGACCTTTGTGTGACACACATGCAGAAAAATGATCAACTGATGCTAATCTGGAAGCTAATGAGTAGAATCACTCAAGTCGCTATTAGATATAAATTGCGATTGTCTTTGCTTCCCTATGATGACTTGATATATCTAAGTGAAACAGCTTCTCAAATAAGAAAGAAAATGAAATGTTGATTTTGTCCACTGGAACATGTAATCAAAGAGATTTTCCAAGGGGCAAGTTACAGTATTGTTTACATTTTAGTATTGTAATTAATACTCGCAATACTAACCTATTAATAGCCCCCCCCCCCCCCCCCCCCCCCAATTGACCCTTCGCAAAGACCTTAGTTACTGTTGCTTTGTCCGACAAGCCATGGTGCTGTCATGCCACGCAGAGTGAAAAATACATCGTGAAGCAAAGAGGACACTGACAACACATCGACAGACAAGACAGAGCAGGTTACTTATATTAAACAAAGTCTCAGTTTTCAAATTGTGTAATTATGAAATTCGAACAATAAAAACCATTTTGTGGTTAATGTGTCGTGACAGATTGCTGTAGAGTCTCAGCTCAAGCGGATTGTGAACCGATCATCTCTTCCTACCAGTTAAATTATAGCATCAAATAAACATGAATGAACATGAGAAGGAATGTTGTTTCAAACGCAAAAAGACATCAGTACACACCATTTTTCAAGTTCAAGTCCACCGAGATTAATCTTCTAACTCCTGACTGCTTTGTCAGACAAAATGGTGGATTCTGCGTTATGATTGGTTTGATCGCTTGTCAATCAAACTCCCAGCGACGGGTCAATTGAATGTAGTTCCAAAAACCATGTCATTTTGTTCTCTCTTAAAGGGACAGTTCTCCTAAAAATGAAAACCGTTATCATTTACTTACCCTCATTTTATTCCAAGACTCTATTTTTCCCAAAACAACACTGGACCCCACTGACTTTCATTGTATAGCCAAATACATTTCCAAATTCGTTACTTGATTCTGTGGAACAGAAAAGAAGATACTTTGTTTTATTATTATTATTATTATTATTATTATTTTATCTTTCAATGAAAGTCAAGGGGGTCCAATGTTGTTTTGGAAAAAAGAAAGTCTTGGGTCAACATGAGAGTAACAAGAAGTGACAAGAATTTAATTTCTTTGTAAACTGTCTCTTTACGAACAGGTTTTTTTTTTTTTTTTTTTTTCATTCAGCTGAACAATAGCTGAGGAAAATTTTGGTGCCAGAAAAAGTGGAGCTTTGACACTGTGACAGATAACTATCAGAAACTAGGACAGTTCTCAGAGGGACAGTAGGGGACATGACAGCGGGGACAGGGACTCATGATGAGGACCCCTCACCTCGGAGTTTGATTTGAGCCCCACACACACACACACACTAATAGACCTCCGTTCCTTGAAGTGTCCTTCACTCTGAGCAGGTGCTGTTACATGGTGACCTGTTTGGCGGTGGAACAAAGACACTCTCCTTCCTTTTCCCTCTGTGTTGTATTCAGTGTTCTGAAGATAAAAGACATTAATTTAATTGTTTGTGCCACAAATTCCTCTTCTCAGACAAGCACATTTGCACCGGTTGCTTTTCTTAGCGACTGCTTTCAGACCGGACTCATTGATCGTCCCGATTCCACGTCAGTCCTTCTGATGAGTCCTTCCTCATCAGCCCAGCCCGACAGAGCTCCTCAGGGGGCCCCTTGCAGGAAACATCACTGTGTGAGTAGGAGTATTCATTAGATGCATCCATCCATCCATTCCTCTCTTCCTCCACCTGTTCTCCCTGGGAAGCGCTAAGGTTAATTAGCACATTCGATTACATAGACGCCTCAACCATTTGCCCTCGTTTTCCATCTCCCTCCTTCTCTCTCTCCTCCACTAAACTCCTTCACCTTTACCAACACTCTTGAAACTCGCTCTATGGGCCAGTTTCCCAGACCTAGACTTGTCCTAATTGCTTTAAATGGTGACCAACCATTAGCAGTTTAGCATCTTGATAAATGGAGGGTGAGGGTTTGTTGGGTAATCACGGAATTATACCTTAAACCAAACCTCATGGCTGTATAAAGCGCTTTGAATAAGATTAACACCATCCAAGTCAGAGCTTCTTCTAGAAAGAACCCCGCAGCTGCCATTTAGTCAAGCGTTGAGACATTAGCATGCCTGACCATGTGCAGCTATTTGTTTACTGTGATTCAAATAAAGATAACTGGTAAAACAAGCTCTCTGTGAGCTGTTTTTGTCTGAGAACCCTGCAGTACTTTCTCCAAGCTGCCATAGAAACACGCTTTGACATGTTGCATGCGCTTGTTTTTCTTGAGAAAGCTCATAACACATGCTAAAGCTGTGGCACTAGCGCTTGTGTGCGTGTGCTTATCTTCTGGAATCTGACTGTCCAAAAGATGAATTTAGATATTCATATCTGTCAAGATTACGTTAGCTCACCTCATGACGCACATTAAATCACTCATCAAGGTTAATGTTACAGGTCAGCATAAAATGTGTTTGCATACACTTCTGAGGGTGTGTTCATTTGTTCATTTGTTGTTGTACCCATGTGAATATAGGCGAAATGCTTTTTTATGCTATGCTTAGACCAGTAAGAATTTTCATGCTAGCCTAGTTTGTGCTGGTTATTGCTACAATCATGCTAGCCTAGCTGATGGACATTTATAGACATGCTATGCATTATCAAACTATCTGGAGATGGTTGTTCTTAAAGATTATGTAGAAAAGAATGCTATTCCATTTGTCAAATGATGGGATTATTTTGATAGTATACAAACTTAATCTCTTGTTTACACAGCTTTTTAGTAACTTTGATTCACTAAGGCTCAAAAGAGTAATTTGTTCTGTGGTTGAACTGTGAAAGTCTGTGATAGAGAATTGATCTGCATTGGTTGCACTGTATGTTTTTGATTCACTAAAAAGAACCAGCTAATAAGAGTCATTCCTTCTGTAACTGAACTGCTCTACACTGATTCACTGATCACAAGAGTCAGTGGTTCTGTAATTAAACTACACAGGTTGCACTTTTATGTTTTTGATTCATAGAACCAATCATAAGAGTCATTCATTCAGCGAATCAGACTGAACTGCTTTTACTGTATGTTTTTGACCAGTTGGACATTATCTGAATTGCGTGAGTTTGGGTTGGGAGTAAAAGTTTAACAAGTATGATGTTAAGAAAACTTGTTTAAAAATGCTCCACTAGTGTTTGGTGGCACAGAAACCACACCTGATGTGTTTGTGTTGACGTCTTTAGCCTATTCTCTGACCAACGTCCCCACAGCTTTTCAGCAACAAAAGATGCCTCACAGCTGTACACAATGTCCAGACTTCAGTCTTCACACATCTTTTATACAACTTCCTGCTGTTAGACGCACACACACAGATCCTTTCCATCCACACGACAAAGGCTAACCCGCCCAGGGCCCAGCCTATTCATTATAACCTTATATGCAACCCATAATCCTCTGTTTTGTTGCAGCTGCATACAATGCGTGTACCCCAGCGTGATGTGCATCCACAGTTAAGCCCCTCTGGATACAATCTGTCCCTTCCCTCCTCCAAGCCAGTCTATGCGGGCCAGTAAATAACAGCAAGGTTAAACACCTCTTGCTCACCTCCGCACTGCGAGGAACAAAAAAAGAGAGAGTGAGTTTTCCGAGGAAGGCTGGTGATGAGCCTTGGCGTGAATAAGGATGGATGGTGAGATGAGAGATGGGAATGATAAATCGTGTGCTTTGGAAGTGCCTCTCCTTTATGTAAAAGAGGTGCTTTCAGACCTGACACAGCCATAAATCAGACATGGACTTCTCTCTCTAATTTCATTACAATGGCAGGCAGAGAAGCGCACAAACAGTCTTTCTCTCACACTCAATGTGGGTTAAGCTGTCTGGGGGTCTGTGGTTTGGCCACAGGGGGTTCTGTAATATTCACCTGATGGGTTTGTTTATCTCCTTCATATTCTTTTAACAGCGGTGCTTCATCTGTCACACCTCTTTTCCACCCAGAGTGTGAAGTGCAAAACGCAGTAAAGCTCTTTCTCATTTGGATTTTAAGGCAGCAATTTTAACAAGATTTATAACTATTCCGATTTAACCGGAGTGATAGCATAGCTCTCCTCAAACAAACCTCTTAAGCCGCATTTCCACCAAAGGAACTTTCCCCAGGAACTAGGGACTTTGGGATGGTAATCGGTGTGTTCTGACCAGAGGGACCAGGGTCTAAATGGAGTTTCGGGTAAAACTTCCCCCTCAGAAAGTCCCTGCTCATGAGGTAGCACTTTTTCAAAGTTCAGGAACTTTCGGGGGTGGGACTTGGGCGTTGAACATGCTGATTAAGTTCACGCACAGTGTTGCCAAGTCCGCGGTTTTCCCTCGGAACTGTGCTACTTTTACACTGTTGCCGTGGGTTGTTTTTCATGTCTGCGAGTTGAATCAACCCCAAATAACATGATATTTAGTCCCTGGAATGCGAATGGGCTAGTCTTGGGCTAGTTTTGAGGAGCAATTGGGCGAGTTTTGTTGCGAAAACCTGGCAACCCTCTTTAAGCAGCATTTTATTTCAACAACCCTTTTTAAAAGTTTGTTGCGGTGCATGCAATAAGAGTTGTTTGCTATTTGAATCAACAAAAAATACGACCGATGGACTGACGACGAGGTTCAGGCTTTATTAAGCTTATAGGCGGAGGATGAAATCCAGCGGGAACTGGGAAGTCGTGCACAGTCCTGCGTCACTGGACAAATTTGCCTAATCTTCACATTACTTTAGACCGCGATGGAAACGCAGACAGCAACAGGTCTGGGCAAAAAAAGTTCCTGGCACAAATGGTTCCAGGTAATTTCGGTGGAAACAGGGCTTTAATGTAAGGTGCCATGCAGAAGTTGAAAAACCTGTAACCCTAAGGATAAGCAGTGGTAAAAGTGGAGCACCACTAACCCTCACTTATTCTGTAGTGCATTATGGGTGTGAGTCTAGGTGTGGCGAGGTTGGACAAAGTATGGTTTCAAAGCCGGTTTGGGTAGATTTTGAGACATAAGGGGTGTGTGTGTTTACTTGCGTGCAAGTAATGTTTGTCTTTCTCTTTCTCTGTCTGTAGCCTGAATAAGTGACTATCCTCCTTCAGGTGGCAGATGCTCACGTACATTTGCGCGTGTCCTCTCTGTGGGAGGTGCCGAGGGCTCCAGCTGTTTTGGCAGATAAGCTGTTGTCGACGAGCTCCTGGCTTCCCACCGTGCATCGGCGGAACAGAGCAACTACTGTCACCGCACACACTTGCAGTTAGCCAATAACACACTCCCAGCGAGCCAACTTACACTATCATGGCAGACTGTCCACCTGCTCTAAAACTGTCCACACAGCACAACATGCACGATTCGACCCCATAAGCCCCGGTTACTATGGTTACCTAATTACCTCTTGGTCCCAGCACACCGGCCTGTACGGAACGTAAACAACTGTTCAGCGGAAACTCGCTCACAGCTTTTCGACATTAATGAAACATACACATGCAATCCTGCGACAATAATGATTCATACACCCTGTGGCCTTGAACATAATTGCATTAATGAAGCCCGGCGTTCCCTCTGTTGTTCTCCTCACTCCTGATACAGTGTCTGATGACTCAGACTGCCATGTTTAGCAAACGGTGAAAATCTCTCCCAACCTGTCCATCCATCAGGGCGTTCCACAACTGTCAGCCTTTAACTCAGTAATCACTGCCTGAATCAGCTGAGAATGTTTCTGTCAGATAGCACTGACCAAGCATCGCTGTCAGCTCAGGTAAAGAGAGCTGCTGAAGCGTATCCACTACCAAATGGGAGGCTGGGACATAGCTGGTCTTCTTCCAGCTTATGAAATCTTCAGACTCAGTGAATTACACTTTTGATGTGTCCTTAAACCAGCTTGCAGTTGCCGTGGGGTCAATGCTCAGACTGCAGATGGAAAAATTTGGAAATGGTAAGAGATGGTCACCCATCTGGGCAGAAGAAATTGCTTTGGTGAAGGTGAAACTGAGGTAAATGTTGGTGGGTGGGTCTCTAACCATGTTCATTTGATGATGGCAGTGTATTACATTGGATAAACAATTGTTTAGCAGTCTTGGTGATTCAGAAGATGTATGCTTGATCAGTGGTGAATAACAGAGGAACTATTCGGAACTAACACTTTATAATCACTTTCATTAATGACTCATTAAGAAACATTATTGTGTTTGTTATGCATATTCAATTGGTTATGAATGTCATGACACTTGATTATATTTTCAAATGTGTATATTTTAAATGTGTGTGAACTATTGAGCTGTTTAGCATAACAAAGTGCTGCATAGCCAGAATTTGACTGCTAACCAGGGTTATTAATCTTCAACAAATCTATAACATGCCCCAAAATGTTAAATGTCTTGTGTCATTGTTTTGAGTGGACTAGATTGTTTGACTTGTATTTAAAGTAATCACTAACAGTTTGTTCTATTTTTACATTAGTTAAGGGTTTGGCAAACTGGTAAGAACCAGATTAGAGCTTGCTAGATTGAGAAAGTTCTTGTTAGTTGGACACTAACCATTATACCATATAAATAGAAAAGGTAGATGTTGCGCATGTCCCTATTAGTACATAAGCATAGCAAGCCCAGCTAACTCACTGTAAAGTCTCAAAATCCAGCAACGATCAGTTTCCAACATATAATTTAAAAAATATATATCTCTAAACATCTTTTCACAAATGTGATCAAATCTCTCAATTTTCTGAATTTTCAGGACATTCTGTTCCAGGACTGGATTTATAAGATTAAACAAGGTTGACAGCGTCGTGTGTTTACTCATAACTAATTTAGCTCCATTGTGCTGCATTCATAGGCATTTGTGTGTACAAATCTGTTGGCACGAAGATGTGTTTTTCCTCAGATGCTACAGATGGAGAGAAGCAAAACTTCTCATTTCAGGCATCACTCACTCAGACCTAGCTGCCAGTGAGTGCCATTCAGTTCATGTTTACACAGCCCACCTCATAAAAGAGCCCCTCACATGCCCTACTGCGACGCTTTGGATGTAATCAGACTCTTTAAGATTCCTATTTCTGAGTAGCAGTTGTTTGTTTGAGGAGGCTAATCATAACTGACCTAATGAAGAGATTACGGCCCGTAAAGACCAAGACGACGATCCGAAACGATCTTTTCTTTTGAGGGAAAATTGAAATGCATTAGTGTTGCACGAAAGGAGCTGAACCTCTCCTTCTCTCTCTTTCTCTCTGTATTGATCCATTTTAGTGGATTTTTGGTGGCATTTGCTCATTGCTTTCTCATTTCAGAGTTTATTGGATGACACCCACCACATGTTTTGCAATCGAAGAAAACGTAAAACCGTGAGAAGCTGACCACATTCTGCTTTTTCTATCCAATGATTCGCGTTCCTACAGCTCTCTGACCCATATTTCGACTGTTTCTTTGCTGCCAAGTGTTCAATTTAAAGTTGATTTGATTTAGAAAAAGAATTTGAGAAGCGGTTGGGTCCTTGTGCGCGAAGTATTTGTTTTCTGGGTGAAAGGTCATTTTGCTGAGTCCTGTGTGCGGATGGAGAGATAGCTAATCCTGGAATATCCTTTATGAACTAGAACCATTTTTTTCTATGAGCAGCTGTTTTCAGTAAAAGATTTTCACTGTAAATCTACTCAGCTGTCGTCAAAGAGGGTGAAAAATACCTGAGCTAATCTAAAATCCAGCAGTAGGACGGTGAAATCCCTCAGAGCTCTCTGGTCAATAAGCACCACATTCTGCAGAGCAAAGCAGCTAATTTAACCCACATCTATTCTAGACCCAGTACAGCAGGATCTTTTTGTCCTAGAACAGTGGCCCAAAAATTGGACACTTAAGCCACACTTAATGTATGAATGTCATTGTATTTAGTTCAGTGTTTTCAAAACTTTTTTCAGTTTTATGTATCCTTGCAGCCCCATCACTAAGACCCAAGTACCTCTTTAATAGCACTGAACCAGAAATGTGTACAGTATATCGAAGTTACCGATAAATTATATCTTAAGAAGCTAATTTCCTTGTTTTTACATTTAGATTATCTTTGCCGTCATGTAACGCTCACTAAAAGTTAATTTGTCAAATTTAGCAAATTTTTAAGTCAACAACATCTTACTGTACATTATAATGTGTCAAAAGTGTAAAAATTTGACCCAATACAGTGCTAATATGAAGGATTTTTTGTCTTTTACCTGTCTGTAAACTTGAAGGATAATGTTGTGTTGTGAGATTTCAAGTGTAAAGAAATTCTTACAATGGTGTGATTTTTAAATGTTCAGAAATGTTTTTGATGCCACTCTTCACTGTATTTTTCTGCATTTGCTGATAGCAGAGAAGCATAAAAGCCTGAAGACCCTGAGCAAAGGAGAGGATTTTGAATCTAAAGCCTTTAGTTCAGATGTTTAGAGAGTGAAAGAGAATGAAACAGGTTGTTCTTTTGTATTCTTGCAAATCCATTGAAGATTAACCTGATTTCCCACAAAAGTGGTAAAGTTTGCAGTCAGATCATTCATACTTTTCAGTCAAGTAGCACGCAGCATTCTCCTACGTCCTGCAGTCTTATAAAAAAGAGCTCCCACTGCTTTTTTTATATGTTGGCTGAATTGCAGAACATTACCACTAGACATTTTCGTGTCATGTTGCAAGAGTCAGTCCAACAATATGTAATGGTTTAAGGTGTGGATGTTCAGAAGATGTGTTCCAGATTAACTCTTTCAAAGTTCACTGATATTGAGAACCAGAGCCAGGTAGCACAGGGAGTGCTGTGGACGTGTCTGTCCTTGTTTAAAGGTGTCCAATGATGGACTCCTAATCCTGGATTACCTGTGTGGTGGTTGTAGATGGCACAGATAAGGTGGGAAAGGAACCATTGCTCTTTATGTGGGATGGCTTAAACATGTTTCTCTCACACACTAAGATAAGGTTTTATGATTTTAGATTCTCTTAGCAGAAAGACGACTCTTTTTTTTTTTTTTTTTCTCCTCAGAGGCTAATACATGCAAAAACATAGAAAGCCGTCTAATGATTTCACAACAATTCCATTGGGCTTTAGTATTGGGACCTTTTTTGTTCTAAAAAAGCACAACAATTGAATTTATCATTTTGAAGATGAGTGAAAATCAAAATTTAAATATTTCTGTTTCTCTATTCATCCCTCTGTGAATGCTAGTGCTGTGTGTTTTTAGATGTCACATCCTCGCTGATCAAAGCCAGATGTGTACAGTCTAGTTCAGCTTTTGTCAGTCAGGCTGTGTGCGCAGTATACTATACTATTTTATATATATATATATATATATATATATATATATATATATATATATATATATATATATAATATATATATATTTTTTATATAATATTTATTAGTAAGTCAAGATGACGAGTCAGTAACTGGACTGATGTAAGTCTCACAAACTGAAACGCCATAGTAATGGATCCTGATTCATTTTGAATTGGACAACTGAAATATTACTGTCGTCAATTGTGAACTCAATATCAGCTCTGAACAATTTAGTGATAGAGTGAGATTCAAACTGCTATAACTGTGAGGCTGTTTTGTGTGCATGATTTTTTTTCCCACTAAACTAGTTTAATGCAAACCCCGCCCCTGATTTCCAGCTGATTTCCTTGTTCAACCCAATCACTAAGTCACCAGTCAAAAAAGTTCACTCCTCATGGATTCAGTTCAGAGTTCAGAAAAATCATTGATGGTTGACAAACAGCAATGTGCTACCAACACTATACTAAGTTTAAGGTTCCAATCAGCACTATGATTGACATGACCAATGAAATCTTTAGAACCGGTTTGGGAAAAGTAATCAAGTGTTTTGTGTATCCTTTTGACTGACTAATTAAAAAGTACTTCAAAAGTTTATAAGAGTGTCCTTTGATTATAAATCAGTCATCACAACTTGTGCTGTGTTTGGTACAGAAAACATAGGCGCATACTCTATAATATCAGATGAAACCGCAAATGGACAAACAAAGCTTTGCCGTCTTTTCCCTCAATTTTATTATTGTCACTTTTTTGTCGCATTTGCGACCATTTTAGTCGCAGTCCTGAGCCCTGATTTCCATAAGTGGTCTGTGTGGAGTGTGGAGGTACTTTTGTGTTGTGAACATGAGAGTATGTCTACTGTACTGTTTTCCATAATTTGTCCCCTTTCAAACATGCACCGAACCATTTTGGGGTCATGTGGACACTCCAGAGTTTTGAGTAATAGATGTACATTTTCACTTCTAGCTGCTGTACATGAAAGTTTTTTTTTTTTTCTTCTTTTTCCTTTTTGTACTTTCCTGCAGAGGAAGTGTTGTTGTCCAGAAGGAAATTACCAGTTGCTTGAATTAATGACTTGGGCAGGCAGTTTTTCTTGCTGACAGAAAAGCTTCACCTGAATGAGCTAAAGCCTTCTGCCTCTGTTTCCTCTGTGGCATGTCGTTGTGTTTTTCATTCCCTGCTGCTCTTTGCAGTAGAAACGCTCTCTTCCTTACCGACGATGTGTGACATCACTACCATTTCCTTTAAAATATTGTGCTGGATTTGAGTTGACGTCACTATCATTTTTTACTTTAAATGTCAGGGAAACTTTAAATAGGCACATTTTTCCCAGCCTCTCTTGAATAGTGATGATGACATGTCATAGTTCGATTTAGTTGTCATGCTGACAGGCGCATACATCACCCCCTGCTCTGTCCATAAAACATAGTGTAGTTTAAACATTCATCATCTCTCCATCTCTTATTCCATCATTCACCCTTCTTTCGTTTTCACCTTGCCTCCTTATCGTTCTCTTTCTATTTCTTGGTTTCTGTTCACCTCAGCCCTCATTGCCAGGACAGGGGTGTTTGCAGGCCCTGAGTGATGTGGTTTTTAATAAAGACATGCAGTGGGTTGCCAGATTGTCAATTTTTATGCTGCTTGTGGCTTTCAGGGTGATTAATGTCCAGAGATGCCATTATATTGCTCTCAAGCCTGGATGTAGCGCTGGCCACTGGCCCAGGGGTGCTCTGACGGTGCCTTTTATTCCAGACAGAAATTGTTACATTTTGTGGCCAATGCCTTTGAACTACCAACTACTTTTCTTGGTGTATTGCTATATAATGCTTGTTGGTGCTGTATTGAACATGGTGCAGACTCAGTTTCTAGTAACAAATGTGGGGAACCTTAGGGAACAGTGATTTTGTTGGGTCAATGATAATGTTCATTGCTTGAAAACACAAAATGAGAGTTTAAAGGGCATGTTGTTCACTTTAGTAGTGTTTATTTTCATTCCCTGAAGTGTATTTAGAATTTTATATTTTATATGTCAAGATTTCTTGCACAAAAACAGTCGTAATTAGTTTTATATGATCATTTTCCACCTTATATTTGACTTTGATACTTTTAGGTTAATAAGCTGTTTGGATACTGTTTTGGAATTTAGTGATATGCAAATTATCTGTGTTATGATTGGCTAATCTCTTTGCATGGGAAATGACTAGTAATGCATAATATATCATATCAGTTATTGAATGATATTATAGATGTTTTTTTTTGTTGTTGTTGTTTTTTTGCATTTGATAACCTTTGCATCTTCTAAAACTCACTATAAATAATTTAATAACAGTGTTAAATGTAATCTTTAGCTGATCTCAAAATGATTATATTACTTTAAATGTCAGAAAAACTTTAAATAGGCACATTTTCCCCAGACTCTCTTGAATAGTGGTTATGACATGTCATAGTTCGATTTAGTTTCATGCTGACAAGCACATACATCACCTCCTGCTCTGTCCATAAAACATACACATTTTTCATACTGTACATTGTAATGTGTGATGACTTAATTCATTTTTAACATTTAAAACAGTTGTTTTTAGTGTTTTATTTATATTTTAATTAGACAAAATAGTGTAAAACGTAATATCAGGCTTTTATCAGTTATCCGTTTATCAGTATCTGCTAGATTTTTAATATTGACGCATTCTTAGAAATTATCACCATTGCTGAATACTGAGTAAGCATTGGTTTGTAAATTTGCGGTCCTATGTGTAAATGTTCTCATGTTTTTGACATCACTAATGTGGTCTTGGTAGGGTTTGTGTTATAAATGCTATATTATATTTCTATAGTTATTTTCTGTGATATTATCCCTTTAAAGTAAGTATACAGTATTAGACATCCTGTAGCTGAGGAAACATAGAGAGAGGGTGAAATAGGTGGTCCGAGACACAGCTAAAAGGCCACTTGTCACCTGACAGGAGTGGAACAGCAGGACTCCTGTGGACACTGGGAAAAGGACATGTCAGGGTCACTGTGAGCAAGAGTGAAAAGACAAAGATGAAAAGATGAGAAGAAAGAAGTAAAAGGAAAGGTGGTGGGAGAACGAGAGAGAGAAAGAGGCAGCAGGTGTAGCAGGAAAGAAACTGAGGCAGCCTTGACTGATGGTGAAAGGAAGTTTTTGGTTGTAGAAGTCAAAGCTGTGTAGCATTGTTTTGATGCTATCTGTATTGCAGTGAATTGAGTAGTCTATAGTTATAACAGATTGTTGCATTTAACAGATTCTGCTTTAGACATTTTTAAAACAAGAAAAAAAATTATTCCAATGGAATCTGACATTAGCATGTTGCTAAGCTAACTCTAATAATCCTAAACACACTTAATAATGAACAAATTACTGTGTAACTGTGTACTGTCTTAATTTTTTGTATGTTAAATGAATTATACTTTTATTTAAAGAGTCAACATTTCTCTCATCTTGTTCGCCATCTTAAAATCATTTTTTGATTTGGCTCATCATAACCCATTCTGGATTACTTGTTCTGAAACTTGAGATGCTGCTTTATTATTTACCTAAAATAAGGGCTCTTAGGAGGCATATTTAAGATACCTAGCTTTTGGAACAGCATCAGGAGCATGTATATGATGCCTTAAAATGCTCCCTCTTTAGGCAGCTAGGTTTTGGAACAGAGCAAAGGGAAAGATACAGTGATCCGTTTGTGTCTTTAACCCATCTATCCGTTCCCACGGTATCACGAGGAGGAAGAACTGACCCTGTATGAGCTCTGAACCCCTTCATCTCTCTCTCTCCCTTTCTCACCCACACATTCACATACACAAGAGATCTCTTCACAACATCAACAACATCAGTTATTCGACTTTATATTGTTTAGATCAGCAGTTCTCAACTGGTTTTGCTTCTAGATGCAAATATTAGATATCAAGGGGAAAGCCAACACAGAACCAAAATAAAAAGAATCTTATGAAAGTCTATCCATGTTGGCACCTGTCTAATTTGACTAGCTTCTATCAACTGACATGTACATTTTCAGCAGTATACCCTAGAGTTTGATTCAACACACAGCTTTTGACACCAGCAATTCAAAAAATGGGAAGCATCTTCTTTCTACTTCCTCTTGATTTATCCTATTTGTTTTAACTATGCACGCCTACACTACCATTCAGAAGTTTAGGGTCAGTAAGATTTTTGTTTTTTGAAAAAACAAAAAAACATTAATTTCTTTTTTTTTTTCCAGCAAGGTCACATTGAAATAATCACAAATGACTGTAAAGACATTTATAATGTTACAAAAGATTTCTATTTCAAATAAATGCCACTTTCTATTCACCTGAAACCTCAAAAAAACCTCAAAAAAAAAAAAAAAAAATCACGGTTCCCACAAAAATATTATGCAACACAACAGTTTTCAACATTGATAATAATAATAAATGTTTCTTGAGCACCAAATCAGCATATTAGAATGATTTCTGAAGGATCATGTGACACTGAAGACTGGAGTAATGATGCTGAAAATTCAGCTTTGCCGTCACAGGAATAAAATACATTTTAAGATATATTAAAATAGAAATCATTTATTTTAAATTGTCATAATATTTCGCAATATTGCTGTTTTTACAAAATCATTAAAAATCTGTTACTAACTAATAGGTAGAATCAGATACTTTTTCATCATTCCATCATATCTGATGTTTCTTTGTTTTAGCTTTCATTTGTTTTCCAGTCACGGTTTGTTAGAAAGCTATCCTTTGATTTCAAGAACAGAGGCTTCTCAGTATCTTTAAACTCCATTTTTAGACCTCAGTTTCTTTATTTATATTCTGATAAGGACTGAGTGGATAATGAGAGACAGAAATCCTCCGACTGAGACTGGGGCGAGAGTTCATGTTTAATAACACTGGGGTTGACAGAGCATGGGGTAACAGTTAACGCTTGGTTAACAATACAACAGGTACAGCAGGGCTAATGTGGCCACAAAAGGAAAATTCCAAATGTCGGGTTTTATTAGCTGAACAAACAATTTGAAGTGACGTCTTGTGTGATTCGTGACAGTTTATGTGTTTTTAAGCTTGAACTACAAGGTTTTTACCCCTGCTGTGATATTTGGATTAGGTCTTAGATATATTTGTGTTGTACATTTTGTTTTTGTTCTTGCTCAATCTTGTGGTCTTGAGTTCAGCGTCTTTTAGGATCAACCGCCTGATGCAGCTCGCTTTTTTTCATGTGTGTGTGTGAATGCAACATTTAAATCTCTTAGAGGTAGGGACAAACTCTCACTCTCTCACCCTCTTTCTGTTTCTCTGTGATAAATTATATATGAATAGTCAGTGAATGTTGCCGTCAGCCAGACCAGATCAGACTTTTCATTGCAGAAAAAAGAACAAAAACATCACAGCAAGTCAAGAGAGAGAACACGACGCTCTGAGAGAGAAATAGACAAAGAGACAGACGGAGAGAGAAAGAGAGGACAGAATTGGAGCAAAGTTGTGGAGCTGGATGAACTTTATTGTGCCTGAATAGTGTAAAGTAAATAGTACTGAATATATGCTACTTTTATGCTTCAGAAGACTTGAAATGCGCATGAGACATATGGACTAATTTTTATGGTGTTTATTTCTGTTGTCGGATTTGGATAGGACAAGAGGGTAAATAATGACAGAATTTGCACTTTTTGGGTGATCTTTGTCTTTAAGCTCTGCTGGATGTTTGTATAATCTATTATCAGTGCGCGTGTATAGTCGAGACTCACAGCAGACTGTGACTAATCAGTATTTCCACTCCATGGTGAACTCTAATTTGTGTAATTCATCTGGCATCAGCTTAGTTGGACACACAAATCAACCCACCAAACTCATGACTTTGTCGTTAGCCGCTACCGCGGGCAACATCTGAACATGAACCCGGGAAAAGATAACATAATTTTGCAGGCAAATCAATGTTAAGCTCAGGTGAAATTAGATAGTTTGGCCTTGATATAAACAACCTGCGTTCCTGAGCTCAGCTGGAAAAAACACATACTTACTTGAGCCTAAAAACACTTCATTTAGAGTCAAATTACAGCTGTTGAACATGAGTTGAATGTACGGAAGATCATGTTTAGTTGCATGGAGTTCTGACTAGTTTATCTGAACTGCGGCGATTTATGTATGTTTTTGTCTGGAACAGGCATTAGTCACATCCATCGGTGCACAAATTAGTCAAGCGCATCTTGTGCAACCAACATCTAGTAGGATAATATTTTCACCGTGTTTGGCTAATGGTAGGATCGCTGCTTGAATACTCAATCATGGGCAATGTTCTCTAAAGCTGTAGGTGGTTGCTTGCCGTAATTGAAAGCGTTTGCTGGCGAAGTGTTCTAGATGGTCCAGTACATTACCATGCACTGCGTGGTCCCTCACTCTGTTTCATTTCCCCACTGAAAGACAGCGATTAATCTGATTAGTGATCTATCAGCTGAAAGTTCTGCCTCCCGGCTCTAATGGTCAATGCCAGAGCCTGGTCTGAATTATTAACAGATTCATTCCTGGAGACCAGGGACAATTCATCACCAAACAGAGAGGCGAAATAAAAAAAAAAAAGAGATGGGGTAAAAAAAAAAAAAAAAAAAGATATGTGGGACACATGCACTGTGTCCACAGATTGGTAAAAATGTTTTTGTGTAGCAGTAAAGAGTAAGCAGGTAAGGTATGTGTTTTAGATTTAAAGGAACAGTTCACCTAAAAAATGCAAATTCTGTAATTTATCTTGGGAAATTTTGAAGAATGTAATGGTGGCTGTTTTCCATATAATGAAAGTAAAATGGAAATTAAAAGAGGTCCACATGAACTGTGCACTAAATTTTACATCTAAAGCCACCAATTTCCTCTTAAAGAAACGTTATTTCAAAAATTAAAGTGATTTTATTTATGCAATTAACAGACCGAAATTTAATATTATTCACAGAATATCTCTTAAAGGTGGGGCAAGTAGATTTTCAAAAATGCTGTTGGACATTGTTGATATTTGAAATCAACCCAAACAAACCCACCCCTCTCTTCATTGCTCCGCCTCCAAAACTCACCCTCCAATCCTAACCACCCTGCTCCGAGTCGGTCCTGAACCCCGGCCCGATCGCTGCTGGCAGGGAAGGCTAGTGCACTGGCAATGACGCTAAACACCACATTCAGTCTGTGCGCAGTGGTTTACATGCATAATTCTCACTAGCTGGCCACTGTTACGCATGCAGTGCGAGAGTGGATGTCTGCTTCAAAATGCTTCATGAAAAATAAAGTGCAGATGATGAACGAATGACAAGCACAAAAAATGAATGTACAGTACACAAGAGTAAATACAAACAAGAGTTTGTTGTTAGTCGCCAACAGCACAACAGCTCAATGACACTGAAACCCATTGTTACTCACATGTGAAGCAGCCTCCGTGTCTGTTTTCAGGCCTTCCCACTTAGCTCTCTCCAGCGCTAGAAAGCTTTTCTAATATTAACGCGTGTCCTAAAACGCTTGCCCAGTCATAAACCTTCATTCCAGTGATATTCTTTTGAACTCTTTTGTATTGTCTCATCTCTCTTTCTGCAGTTTTTTTTTTTTTTTCTTCCAAATCTCTAGCTTTTTGTTCTGTCTCCTCAACCATCCTACGCACCCTAATGCTGATTGGTTAGACGTTTGTTGTTGTTGTCTGATTGTTTTTTTGTAAATTGTTCCATTTAAGAGAAAAGAAATGTAATGAAGCGTTTCCAAATGTCACACAAGTTAGAGGTTATATAACTGTTTAGCCAGCCTTAAATTATTGAAATCAATGGTTTTCAGCTCAAGGCTCTAATGCCAAATGTTCAGTACATTTTAAAACTTAATCCATATAGACCTCTAAGTGATGCTGGGGATGAGTTTATAGTGGAGACAAAATGAGTTTTGTTTTTTGTTTTTATATAAATTGGCTCTCTGGAAATTGCGTAATGCCAGCAGCCATGACTCCAAACAAAGCCATAATCCTCAATGTCCTCAACCCTAAATCTAACCAATAATCATAAACCTATACAGATCTCTAGTAATAATCATAACCTAATCTCAACCCAACACTGTGCTTCTAAATCTCATGTTGCTTAAATGAAAAATGATCCCAAACCTTCAATCTAATCTTGATCCTAAGCCTAATTCTGGTCAGCAGTGTCTCTGAGTGCATTTGCAACAACAACAGCAACTCTGTGTGTCTAGACCAGCCTACTTTTTAGGACACTAATCACATTGTAGAACATAAACAGCTGACACTCAGCTGAGATTTATTTATTACAAACACGCAAACACACAATTTACTGGATTAGTAGTCTGATCCAGAGGTGATTTAAAGGTACAGTTTACCCAAAAAGTTAGAAATCTCATTATTTATTCATCCTCATGTCTTTTTAAAGCCATTATAAACCAGTATGGACTAATTTTATGGTAATTTTAGTTTTGTATTTTTTCTTTTGTTTTTTTCTTTTGTGATTTGCAGAAGAAATAATGTCAAACAGATTTAGAACGGCAGTGAATTATGGTAGAATTTTCATTTTTGAGTGAACTGTCCCTTTTAAGACCACCCTTCGCATAAGCTGTAACAAGTGCAACTATGTCACAACAAAGAGAGAGCTCTTGAGAAATACGTAATAGACTTTGGATTGAATTGATAGAATTAGATTCTTTCAAGATGCAGTAGAGCTCGGATACTGTCATGACCATTAGAATCTAATGACTAGATCACTGACCCAGAGTTAGTTCGTGAGAGGGAATGCTGGGACCACAGAAAGACTGCCAGTAAATCACAGCGCACACACAAATACTGAGATTAAATGTGTAATTTAGCCAAAAGGGGATGTACTGGCTTCTTAGAGTTTCTACATTATTGTCTTTTTTTATCCTTGAGTTCATATTTCAAAACTGAAACACTCCAACCACAGTCCGTATTGATTTTATTGCAGTGTAACTTCATGCTTGGAGAGTTACATTAGCTTCATTTCAAATGAACTGTGTTTGATGGATTGGCTTATTCACAGAGCCAATGACATCCACCGGGCCAAACAAGAATGAACTATGGTTGTACCCTCCACAGTGAGGCATAAACACAGGATACAGTAAGTGTGTCTGTGTATAAATCCAGTTCAGCTTTGACAGAAGGTGAAAAATATCCGTAGAAATTATAAATGACGTGTAACTTTCCCAACACTGATAATTCACATCATAGATTGGTCAATACAATGTTCCAGCCGTGCTGAAACGTACAATACTAGCTATGATGCTAACCGCCTGTTCGTTTAGCTACTATGTATATCACTGCACCCATAGAGGTTCACTTTTAGCCTTAGCACT
Organism: Ctenopharyngodon idella; assembly: GCF_019924925.1. Classification (NCBI taxonomy): domain Eukaryota; kingdom Metazoa; phylum Chordata; class Actinopteri; order Cypriniformes; family Xenocyprididae; genus Ctenopharyngodon; species Ctenopharyngodon idella. The sequence goes on along the minus strand of NC_067235.1, from coordinate 22,913,775 downwards.
GGGTATGTTTACATGTCAAGCAGTATTTGTTCTAGACCGCCATCGGCACAGATCCTCAGCGAAGACCATGAGAACTAGACAAGTCCCCTGCACAGCCCCCTATGGTCAGCTTCAACTCCCCTCCAACCAAATGATGGTGTAATCATGTATCCTTATCTTCAAGCAGAAGGAAGTAGATGAAATATTGTGAATGATATCAATCTACAATCTGACTTGTAATGCAGCATGGAATTAAACCCCACCATTTTGGTTTGTCTGGCCAGAGGAGAACTGGACCCTGACTGAGTCTTCTCTCTCTCTCTCTCTCTCTCTCTCTCTCTCTCTCTCTCTGTCTCTCTCTCTCTCTCTCTCTCCATTTCTGTCACCGATGGACTTTGGGTTCCTTGCCACTGTCGTGTTTTGACTTGCTTAGTTGAGGACACTTATTATTCAGCAATACTATTGATTTAACTGCACTGACACTATTGGATGAGGACTGAACTGAGCTGAATGATGACATTAAACCAGCTCTAGAGAAAACAGTATAGATGAAATTAACTCATTCCATAATTGATTAACTTTACATAGTTATTGAACCCAACTGAATAAACACTGAACTGATTTACTGTTTACTATTGTCTGTTTAAAGCTGCTTTATAGCAGAATTGAATTCTGTTTGAATCATTACTTTCATGTTTATCACTGTAAATCTGCTTTGAAACAATCTGTATTGTATAAAGCTCTATGTAAGTAAAGGTGATTTGACTTGACTAGCTTTTAAAATATTGTTCTAATGAAAAATTAAGTTTTTATAATAGAGCAATTTTAATTTTAACTTTTATAAAAGCAAGAAGGTTGTGCTATATTTTGGGTTAAATCATGGTTTTAAAGTGCTTTGTTTGACACAAATGTGCATTAGCGTGCCAGGTTCATAAGTTAGTTTTATTTTATTTTTAAAAATATTGAAACCACTAGATTATCGAATCAACATTACTAAATTATGTGGAAGCCTGTTGCTAACCTAGTTGCTAACCTAGTAAAAATAGGTATACTGTAGTCACTATTTCTCCTAATTGTAAATTTATATCTGATAATTGCAAACTTTATAACTCACAATTGTAAACGATTTCTTGTAATTTTATATATAACACAATTTCACTTTTTATTTTATTTATTTGTTGACTTTTTACTTCACATAATTGCAACTCTCATAATTGCGACTGTACAGTATATCTCATAATATGATCTTATTTCACATTTATGATTTTATATCTCAAATGCTTTTACAATATCTGCTTTATTTCTCCTAAATTGTTACAATAGGCTATATCATGTGCATTAGCATACTTTTTTTTTAAACAACCTTAATGAAAAACAGATGGATCAGAAAAGTCCATCAGATTTCCAGTGCCACATATGGACCGAAAGCTTGATATATTGATAGTTACATTTTCTGGACAAGAGATCTGTGTGTATTTTCGTTTGTTTTGTTCATCCTGTCCTCTGTAGCGTAATATAAATGGTTGAGTTCAGACACAAGTTTCAGGCTTGTGAGCAATGACTGTTCACCCCTCCCTCACCCCTCAACCCCCCGGGTGGGACGTAGGGAGGGTGAGTGATGGAAAGAGAAGGGTGAGAGGGCTAAATGCCTGAGCCACGTACGATAACTCACTAGCGGTTCACAGGGCTAACTGCGGTCAGAATGTGATAGCCTTGCACGAATGTATTCCGGGAAATCCAGCCAGTCACCCCCCAACCTCACCAGGGGTTTTAAAAGATGCAGGAGTATGGAATTCCACAGTCGGTTAATTGAATTTGTGATTCACAGTCTCACGAATTGTACCATTTCTTTTTTACAATGTATAAGAACCCTCTATTAAAGTTTAATGTTCCCCTATTGAAGGAACCGCATGAGGTTAATGGATGGATAGATAGATATAGAAATACATAGAGTTGCAGTACATCTTGTGTATTAAACACAAATTGCCACCATGATTTTCCTGCCATTTTTTTTTTTGACAGAAGCGGGTTAATGAATGGAAAGTTGCTGTTGCTTTCTTTTTTCCGCACACAGATGGGAGTTCAGCTCCCAAGCAGAAACATCTGGTCCTGTTTAGAGTTACGCCGTGTGTGTTTATGAGAGAGTGTTTTTAAAGCACAAGCGTAAGAGGGATTTTTTTTCTTGACCAGTGGTGAGTTCTGAATCTTCCTCTGTCACGGGTCACTGGCCGGTTCACATTTCCTGCCAACATGAGTCACCTACAAACCAGCAGTTATTAGTCTACAAATCTCCAACACAGCCAGATCCAAATATATTAATGTGCCTTTTGTCTGTTTCTTTTTTTCCTCTGTCTCTCTCACAGGATCTAAACTGAAAATATCTTTCGTCTTTGTGGGTGTCGCCATCTACACTCGTGGACACCAGTGAGAGCTAAAGCGTTTCCAACACTGCTCTTCTCCTGAAAAGATAACAGTGAGTTTTGAATTTGTCTCTCTTTATTTACAGTGATTCAGGTTTCCTGCCTGTCATCATGGACACGCCAGTTCGTATTTCCTCTCTTCGTCATGGCAGACAAAATCAATTGTAGACACAGCAGTTTACAGAGAAGCAGCATCAGTTAGAGATCAGCAGAACTAACAAACGCGGATCGACCTGTCAGATCTGATGCAACCCACGCTAGCTGGATTGCGTCCGCTGTTAAGGAAACGTGACTGACAGGCATCTGAGATACAGATCTGATTGGATCCAATTTACTACATTAGTCCATTGTTTTAGAGGTTTGGTAATATGACAGTATACAGTATATCGGTAGCAGCTGGTACAGATTCTGCTATGCCGTTTATAACAGTATAAATGGGAACATTTTTATACTCCGTTATAAAAAGCGATGCTTGTGACATCATCAAATGACATCCCTTTCGTTTTTAGAGTATTGAAGTCACTGGATTATTATCTAATAGACATTACTGGAGTATGTAGATGCCTGTTTCCATCTCAGAATAAAAAATATAAACAAAAAGGTATTGTAATTTTTCATAATTGTAAATTTATATCTCATAATTGCTTTTTTTTTTTTTTCAACTTTATCTCACAATTTGACTTAATATCTCACAATTTGACTTTATTTCTCATAATTGTGACTTTATATCCCACATTATGACTTTATTTTACAATTGTGACTATATCGCAGTGACTTTTTGTCTCACATTATTGGCTGTATTTCTCCTAATTTGTTACTGTATCTCACTATAATATGACTAATATGAGTTTATTTCTCATAATTGTGACTTGTAATTGTGAATTTATATCTCGCAATTTGGCTTATTTTACTTTATTCCTTTTCTTGTTTCTCATAATAATAATCTCACAATTGCAAAATATTTCTAGTAATTGCAACTTTGTATCTCACAGTATGTATCTCGCTTCACTTTTTATTTTTTTTATTTCTCATAATTGCAACTGTTTATTTCTTGTAAATTGTTCCTATATATCACTATAATATGACTGATATGAATTTATTTCTCATAATTCACACTTTTTTTAAATCTCAAAATTATTTTTTATTCTGAGGTGGAAACGGGTTATATTTAACATGGTTATTTCATAAATAATTAGTTTTGGGGTTGAATTTCTAGCACAAATAGCTAAAACATGAGACCATTACCGTGATGTAAAACTACTTGTTTAATATAAGATTTTGGTCATATCGTCCACTCTTAAAAGGAATCTATGATGGATTTTTGGTGTACAATGAAATGACCTTTGTTTTTCTGGTCAAATGCTTGGTTCTGACTAAAACTGACATGCCCTCACATCATTTGAGCAGCACCATTGTTCATTCACTCTTTCCCTCATTCTCTTCCCTGCTGCTGTCCTCTGAGCAGAAACAACAGTGTAAGCACTCTCATTCTAGATTTCTCTCTATCCTTCCCTTTTGTCCTGGAATCCGCATTTTCATCCAAAGGTCATTGATGGCCACAGAGAATCACTCGGAGTGGTATTCAGTCAAATTGCATCATACTGTTTATCCCGGAGGTTCTCAGTGTATTGTTGATGATCTGGTATAGAGCTGAGCCCTGCAGGTCTGGAAACATGCCACTGGAAAGGCACATACCAACTTTGTGAAAGGTCAGGTGAGAAAGCTTACAAATGTAGATTTTTTTTTTTTTTTTTTTTTTCACTCTGATGGGGTGAATGCCAGTGATGAACTGAGAACAAAACGAATTCTAAGTAGTTTAGATTAGTCAGATGCTTGTGCATGTAAATGTATGACTTTTTGTTGTTGTTGTTGTTGTTCTTTTTTGGTAATTATATCCAATTGTAAGGTTGTATTATTTTTAAATCAAAACAGACCTTCTTTTCTTTAAATTCCTGGTCATTTTGTATAGGCCTACATTTAATCGAGCATGTTATTCCAAAGACAAAAATGTTTTTATAGTCTTTTATCAAAATATAATAACTTTCTCTGCCACTAAAATAACTGAGCTTGTCTGCTGATATCTCCAAGGCCACTAATGTTTCAACCAATGAGCACCTGCAGTATTTTAATATGGAAATAGTCATCCACAATTCCTTAAATTAATTTCTGGCTCCATTCTGGTATGGAAAACTCCCTTTTCAATCAATTTCTGATAGAAAAAAAAAATCAGATCCTACATTTCTACAGATCCATATATCTGACATTTCTCACTGAATTTTCTTAACTCTGAAATGTCATATTACAGAAGTAAAATGGGTTTGTGAATATCATTTCATGTTGACTTTAAAGCTATAGCTTGTTGGCGGAGAATGTAAAAACCTTGTTTTGGCATGTTTTCCCCAAATGTCTTGCAGTGATTACATGTTACATGAGTAGGCGGTCCTTCACTGACTGGATGCATTAGTGTTTACACTCTATATCCATGACCATGTGTGGCAGTGACGACCTCCAATGCGTTCAGTGAACCAATTGACCAGGATGCGTCGGTTCACTGTATTTACAGCTGGCCAGAGTTGGAAGTTAAAACCGGATGTAAACAGGGTCTAAGAGATGGATGAATACCTTTTCTCTTCTCGTCTCTGTTACCACACATTCAAACGTATAGTGAGTGTGATTTTCTGCAATGTGAGAAGTGTGGCTTCTCGATCTTTTATTGCTGTGATCAGCAGATAACCAATTCACTCTCTGGCCTTGTGACTTTATGACTCTGTGACCATCTAATACTCTGACTCATTTTGCCTCATTGTTGCCCACCACAGCGGGGCTACAATGAATAGCAAAATCTCACCCAGCGAAAAGGAAATTTCTGAGCAGTCATCTGGAACGGCACTTTAGGCTTGAATACAATGATTGGACTGTATGTGTGCTGTTTAAAGTCTACAATAGCATATTCCACATATTCTCTCTGGTTCTCTGTGACTGAAAAACCCTGTTATAATGATTTGGCTTGGAATGATAATGCATAACTGAAATAATTAGAGATTTAGTCTTTACTTAAAGGGATAGTTCACCCAAAAATGAATGTTCTGTCATTATTTAATCATCCTCATGTAGTTTAAAACCTGTATGACTGGTTTTCTTCTGCAAAGCACAAAATAAGATATTTTGAAGACTTTTTTTGTCCATACAATGAAAGTCTGTGGGGTCCAAAACAACATTGACATTCTTTAGAATATCTTCTTTTGTCTTCCACAGAAGAAAGCAAGTCATACAAGCTTTAAACTACATGAGGATGCATAAATGATGAGTTTTTTGAAGTTTTTGAGCTGAATTATCCCTTTAAGGGTGCATTTAAAGTGCCTTACACACAGTAGGATTCATGCAAACTCTGGGTCGGCTACACAAACCTAATCACCGGATTGGTTCCTCTACGCTTCAACAGGGAAGCACTTGGCTGCACAGGAAAAGCTTGGGGTTAAATTCCCATTTTCACCAGCAGATTGGCACTCAGGAATCACTTCCTGGTTCCTAACCACCAGCGTCTAGTTATTTTCGGTGTATTTATGCGTGTGTGTTTGTCCCCCGGGGCCTGTTTGAGTTCTGAGCTTCAGTGCCCTGAGACTAACAGGCAGGAGGAAGCAGATGGCTCCAAGGAGGGGTGACCCCATAGCAGAACTCTGACTCTGACAGAATTATATCCTCCAGAGTCACACACGTCTTGCTTCTGTAATCCTAATAGATACCCAAACAACTCACACACACACACCATACCTCTGTAATCCACACTGCTGCTCCTCCTCCTGTCTTGTCATGACACTAGTGATGGGCAACCACTGGATTATAACCAGTCACTTTGACACATTTTATGACATAGACTGAAAATTTTATAATATGGACCATTTTGTGCAAATCCACACTGGCTGAGAGAGAAGTTATTAACTGAGCTTATAAAAGATCTCAAGAGATGTTGAATTTCATCCAGCTATAGACTTTAGTCAAAGTAAATGCCATATTATTTTGGTATCTTTGAAACGGTGGCTGCTAGGGACTGAAGTATAGTATGTTCAATATGCCATACTGTTGATCGTTCAGCTGAACGAATGAACAAAAAGTGTTTTCAATGTCTCGTTGGGTGAACGATCATCATCCATTATGCAACATGACAACAACAGTATTGAACGTGCTGTACTTGCTTCCCAACATTGCCTGATTTTCATTCATGACAAATTAAATGGTGTCAATTCTGTAGTGTATATCTGGGATCAACAAACTTTTTGACATGTTTAATTTAGATGAATCACATATGAACATTTAATTATCTTAAATTATTAATGTGTGGAATCATTTACATAAGTGTTTCCATATGGAGTTCTAGTGGAAATACATATAGAAGCATCAGATAAACTGAATTTTAATGGTAAAAGAGTCATGACATGTCTTTTAGCAGATGGTTTATATGCCTTTTATTTGAATTGTGAATGTAACAACAATACTAAGTGTGAAACTATCATTCTTAAATTCTTGGTTCCCAAACTACCTGTAAATCCAAAGCCAATTTTTACTCTCATTCGTCAGTTGGTGTTCATTTTGGCTCATGACTTCAACATAGAAAATGAAATTACAGACAATATTCTTCTCATTTCGTTTGGGTCAGTGCTTGCCCTTCCATGTGTAAATGCTGAAATTACAAGCCCCTAATGTAAACCCGCGTGTGATGGTTTTGAAGTAGCTCCCTAGAGCAACCCCCAACTCACCTGAATCCTGTTGATGAATATAGACATTCCTGTGAAAAGTGTGGTAGTTCTCTAGCTAAATAATACTGAGCTTGTTTCAATTTAATAAGATTTGAGTTTATTTTACTACAGATCTTGCAGCATGCCTACAAAAACGTTCGTAAGACCTGACTGAGATATAATCGAAAGCTCTTTGCAACCTTCCTGCAACATCTTTCCAGACATATAGCACCCATAACAGTCTGCTAAAGTAATTATGAGCTGTAGCTGGTATCAGCTGGGAGGTGGTGAGTAAAAAGCTTTCTCACAACCCATTGTTATTCAGCAACAGTACAGCATTAAGTGCTATATTGATCTTCTGATGCGACGCATCCGTCGGGATTCACCCACTGCTGATCCAGGATCAGGTCTGTCAGTCCTGGATGTCTCTCACACTCCTCCTTTGGGGCATTTGCAACCACCATAGAGACAGAGACAAACCGTGTTGTGTGTCGATGTGTGAATCTTCGTGAATCTAGGCGAAAACCAAACCCTGAACCTGTTTTCAATTTTAATCTTGCCTGGATATATGTGCGGTAACTCCGCTCAGATGTTTGTCAAGAGATGTCGAATGCAGGATTTTGTCATTACTCAAACTCTTCTGCTTTATTTAAAACGTCCACAAACCTCAGTGAGTCATTAGTGTCTCCTCTGGTTCTAAATCTCACCATGAAGGACAGAGAATTCCTCTCTGTGAGAAGAGCGCCACAACCCAGAGTTATACCGCCTGAAGTGCATTCGATAGGACCGTCTCACTCTCCAACCCAGACAGAACCTGTCTCACTCTCTTCAGGTGGAAGGATGTCTGAAGACCTAGAGAACTTTTCTGATTGGTTGATCTCTCTTCTTTGATCTGTCAAGTTCTCTCTTATTCTTCAACGCTTCACTACTTGATTTGTGTCTGGCTTCCTCTTCTACTTTGTCTCCATGGCATAAAAGCTTCATAACACATCCTGCCTCTCAACAACATACACGCAACAAACACAACCGGTCAAAAGTTTGGGGTCGATAAGATTTTTTTTTCTCTCTTATGCTCACAAAGGCTGCATTTTCTAAAAAATAAATAAATAAATAAATTACAGAAAAAAACTAATATTGTGAAATATTATTTATTAAATAATGATTTTCTATTTTAATTAGGGCTGCAAGATATTGGAAACTGACATTGCGACATTTTGTTTTTCTGCGATTATATATTGTGATATGAAAAAAATTTACCAGATGGCTTGAATAGCTCTATTTGGAAAGAATTACTCATTCTAGGATGATTGAGGTGATTTTTGTAGGTGAGTGAATATGTATAGAAAATAATGAACAAATTACAAGCATCTATAAATATAATAAATGTATATTTTTCAGGTAAGTCTAACAGTATTCAGGTACAGAAATTGAATAATCAAATGTAAAATAACACTGCAGTCTTTATTAAATATAATTAATCTGTGTTAAAACTATAAAAGTGACTACTTTTTGTCTTTTGTTGTTTGATTAACATTCATGACACAGAAAGCAGCAGGAATATTAGGCTGCTGTCACTTTAAGACCGAATGCGCAGATCCAAAATACTGTTACATATCTGGTTTTCTTTCTCAATTGTTTAGTTCACCTAAGCCATAAGCAAATGTGTTTACGAGGATATTCAATGTTTTATGTGCATTTTCACAATTTTTTTGCATGCATGTGTCCATTCAGGCACAAATAGACGTGGAAGAGAACGGCATTCGCATCTTTGTGCGCTCAAATGGTTTAAAATCGCTTGAATGTTTAAACTGACAGGACCTAAAACACATTCAAATGATAAACTTTAATTGTAATGATGGTCAAACTTTTGAACGGTGGTGTCTGGTCCATACAGATTAACGATCCCTATAGCTGCTTGACATCGCACTTCCTGCGATGTGACTATCACGGATGCGCACATCGCGATTTCAATGCTAAAACGATATATCATGCAGCCCTAATTTTAATATATTTTAAAGTTTTATTTATCCCTGTGATGGCAATGTTGTATTGTTCACACAAAAATATTCAGCAGCACAACAGTTTTCAATATTTATGATAAGAAATAAGCCCCAAATCAGCTTCTGAAGGATCATGTGACAATGAAGACTGGAGTAATGGCTTCTGAAAATTTTGCTTTGCCATCACAGGAATAAATTACATTTTTAAATGCATTAGAATAGAATAGAAGTTTTTTTTTTTTTTAAATTGCAATAATGTTTCACAATATTACTATAACATTTGATTCAATAAATGCATATTTGATCAATAAATGCAGCTTTGGTGAGCATTTCTTTCAAGAACATTAAAAAATCTTATCGACCCTAAACTTTTGAACATTGTATCTGATGGGAACATGACAGTGTACTCCATAACGGGAATGACCCGCATATCGGGCCACGAAGGGATCGCTAACACTCGCTCTTGTCTGATCTCGCCTCAGCTGTGGGCTTGAAAAGCTGCCAACAGCAGATAAATGCATTTAGCTGGATGTCCCTCCCCTCCTCCTCTCCTCCCAGGGATGTGATGATTCTCAACTCCTCCCGGTCTTCGCCGAATGCTGTGGAAGCGAAGCGAGATGCCATTTCAGATGCCTGCAGAGGGTTAGATGGCAGCTGTGATACTGCAAATTGAGCTGTGGCGAGCGGGGTACGAGTGTACGTTAAGAAAGCTGAAATTCTTCGCTAGTGAGATGTATTACCTAAGGTTTATAAACCACCACAGAGTGATGCATTATTCATTTAACGTCATGCAACTAATCAATCATTTATCTTTTAAGTGTTTTTTACATCCACCATCGTGTTAGTCTGCTTAAAAACAATGGTTTTGAACTCCTTTGTTAACACCGTGTAAAGTGTTAACAAAGGGGCTCAGAAGAGCAACAGAAGCTTGTGATTAATGTGCGTATTAGACATGGAGAAGTGCTTTTTATTCGCAAAGGGTTCTGGCCTGAGTGTGAGACATTCACACCCTCTCATCTGATAATTGTACGATAGAGACACAGTGAATCACTCTTACCTCCTGCCCTCCCCTTATCTCTCCTCTGTCTGTCTTTTTTCAATCGCACAACACGTGAGAGCAATTGCAATCGCATTCATCCACACACATTGACGCGCACTCGCTGTCAGGCCTCTGGCCCTCGCTGACATGCTTTTGCCAGTGCTTTCCCTGTCAGCACAATTCAGAAATCCAAATAAAAGCTTCCACGAAGTGGTGTCCATGCGGCTGGACCAGACATCGAACTGGCAGCCAGGCCTTTCACTCCTCTGCTACTCTCACTGTGTTTATGCCCAACGGGTCACATTATAATATTCATGGAGCCGGTGTGCGAGCGCGAGTGAGTCGAAGCGTGGTCTCACACTGTTTAATGTAAGGTAAATCTTGCAGCAGGTAACGTGCGATGCTTCCATTGACATTCTACTTCAGTCACAGTGCTGCTTTAATAACACTGGACTCCCTCGACCTGGACCACAGATAAAGGTGGCCCGGGGCATTTGCATTATTCACATTTCACACCAAAAGAAGGTTTTTTTTTTCTTATAGAATGTCAATCGGGCCTGGCTATCTGATTGACCTGAACTGTTTCCATAGATAAGCAGAATAAAACATAGCACTCTACTTTTAGACTTGGCCCAGGGTCCAAAATAATTGGCAAGAGATGTATTAACTCTATTTAGGGCATAACCAGACCCCTGGATGCCTCATACAACGTCTTATTGAACTTTGGAATTTGGTGTACTGAAGAGGTGCAGCTAAGCTTCTTTGATAATACTGATAAACACTAGCACTGCAACTAATGATTATTTTGATAATCTAATGATTAATCAAATATTTGGCAACTAATTTAACAGTTTTAATTGACTTTTCTGATTTTGCCTTGAGTTTCTTTTTAGTCTTGAGAAGAGAGGTTTTATTAGGCATGTCAAGAAGATAAAACCATCTTCTGGAAATATCATTTAATAGACTGTCACTAAATTATATGATGATGTTTTGTGTTTTTTATTTAAATCCAGATTTAAAATAATAAAGTGGTAATGTATAGAGAGTAATCTCATAGTAGGCCTACAAGAATGAAGTCATCAAATTTTTAAGTTGTAACATTATGAGATTATAAATTATTTTAATTTCTTAAAATATTGTACTCTAATCTCATAATGTTATGACTTTTATTCTCAGAACTTTAATACTTTAAAACTATATTCTCCTGAATCCTATTATGAAATGATTCTTAAACATTGTAAATTTATGCTCAACATTTTCTTATTTTTAGTGTGACTCTAGATGTTACAAGTATAAATATTTTAGTTTTTTTTTTTTTTATGAATGTTTAATTCAGTATATTTCACATCCCACTCTTAAGTAGATAAGATTTTCCATTCTTTAAATATAAAACATCTACTAAATATAATATTTCTACTAAATTTAAAATAAAATATGTAATATTTTATAATATTTACCCAGCTGGGGTAAATGCTGGAGTGTTTCCTTTATCTTATATGTAGTGCATATGACAACATTTTAGTCTGTATTTTTTCTCTACACTTTTTTTTTTTATTTACATAATTTGGACTGTGATGTTTTCTTTAGAGCATGTCTGGACTATATCCGGCTACATCAGGCTCTTGAGTTACAGCACTCCTTTTGTTAAATTGTGTTTTGAGTTTAAAAATATTTTACATTAGGTCACATGAGAACAACTATTTGACAATGCAAATGCTGACAGATTTTATTGTCGATAATCACAACTACTTGTTTCGGCCCTAATTAACACTGAGAGAAAACCGCAAGGAACAATAACAATGGAGAAAGTTTGAAAGTCTTGAAGTACTTCTTTGTGGTCGCTGAACTTCACTCAGTTGCGTTGAGAAAACCCTGAAGTAACACTGTTGCACATCTGACATTTTAATGAGAAAATATAATTGGCTTTATAGTGTGCCACAGAAGAATATGTAACATACACTGCCCTCATAGCGGTCTCAACCGGCCTGTTTCGTTTTCATCCATTGGTCCCTCGTCGCCCGAGGGTGTGTTGTGGAAGACTCAGGCTTTTGATCTGTTGATAGGACCGGCACTCTGGAGATCTGAGTGTTTCTCAAGGTCTGACTGTGCTCCAATCCCCTCCTCCTTACTATATAATTAGCTCTGGACACTGAGGATGACATCCATGGGACTCAGCAAGACCATCCAAACTACTTGAATTGTCCTCGCTGGAAAATATACAACCTCCAGCATGTACAATATTTACTAGCTGAAATATCCATCCATCACACCTGAGAGTCTGGAAAACGTCTCGGTATCTCATAACAGTCTGCTCTTGACGCAACAGCGGAGGATTGAGAAATATCAGCCGAGCCCTAAATAGCCTCTATTTCTAACCACGGCACCACGCTAGTCCATTCTCTGTTTCGTACTCTGTCTATTTTTTCCTTTTCATTGATTTGTTGCTCGTATTCTTCGGTGTCCCCATGCCCCCCTTTCTTCTTTGTGTTTCATAATATTCCAATTCCAGGCTTGTGTCCCCAATCGCTGCGATTTCAAAGCATATTCTTGCCTCCGTTCTCATTGGAAATAAGCTCTGTGTTGTGTGTAGCGTGAGAGCCAATAGATCCGAGCTTTCTCTGGGGAGAGCCGTATCTGAGGGCCGTAAATGATGTCGGTGGTTGTGGGATACGGGCTTGTATCTGTGTCAGACTAATGTACGTGCTGAGTTTCTGTGTGTCTGCGGTAAGTTTCATGTTACAGTGATATGGTGGCAGTCTAAGCCATTATAAATCGAGATGTCTTAAAATTGCTGCCGGTGTTTAGATGGCCAGTGTGTGTGTTTCTGTACCCGTGTGTATATGACTTCTGGTGCCACTACTAAAACCCCAGTCGTGACCAGACGCTGCCTCGCTGCCTTTATGTATTGATTCAATTTGGATGACTCTATACAGACAGATTCTGCACTCTAGTAGATTGTGCCTTGTCTTTCTTTCTTTCTTCCTCTCTCTCTCTCCGTGTCTAACACAACAGGGTTGTGCAAAAGATTAATTGGCTCCCTTTCAATTCATGAATGTTCATTTAAATTGAATTGGCCACACCCCACAAAACATTGAAATGGAATGACAGGCAGAGAGAAAAAAAAAAAAAAAAAACAGTTAATGCATTCTAGTTAATTAATTGTTCTTCCTCTCTGGTCCACAAAAGTGAATCCATCCATCCATCCAGACTATAAACCATCAAATTTCTTGACAAACTTTTATTGTCTACTAAAAATGTTATACAAATTTCTTGAAATTTGAGTCCATTTTAATTCTGCTTACATTCAGGAATTGAATTGGAAATGCAAATCAAATCATGTAATTCCATAAATTTCATATCAACTCATAACCTAAAGAACTGTATTTTAACAAAAAAGGTTTGTCAAGAATGACTTTTTAGAAAAAATATTTTATTAATAACTATTAAATACTTTATTACTGTCTTTACAGACAGAGGCATGGACCCGGACGGAAGAACACTTAATTTCCCAGAATGCCGTTACCTGTTGAATTTCTTTGATTTGCTATCCAGTAAATTCCTCTTCCTGTCATTGCAATTCAGCATCCTGTGGGGTGTGGCCAATTCAATTCAAATTCACTTACTAATTTGTTGTAGTTATTGTGGTTTAATGTAAAAAACTTTTAAAATGCTTACATTTTTATGTGATTTGATTATAATAATTATGTGAACATACTGTAAAAATAAAGTAATTATGGTATTGGTTACTTGTTGACAAGTGACAAATTTACAAATTTTAGAAATTTACAACCAAAATCAGAGTGCAGATTTTGCCTCCTCATTTTAGAAGACCAACACACGTCGCTGAAAACACGCACTCACACACACGTCAGTGAGGCAGAAGAGTAATGGCCTCTCAATGCCTCTTGCTCAGACTAATGAGAATCTCAAATCTGACAAGCGGAGTGCATTTATCACACATACACACAAACACACACACGCTTACTGACACCAAACCAAGGGCGTTAAACACACACACACACACACACTGTCTGTTCCATTCAGACATGCACAAACACATTAACATACACTGTTCAGGAACCTTTAGCAGAACACTTAAAGGAACAGTTCACCCAAAAATGAAAATTCTGTCATCATTTACTTTCTTGTCAAGCTGTCAAAAAAGAGAAAAGAGCACCATAAACTAGAGCATGTGACTCATACTTCATATGTCAAGGCTTACAATAGCTTTGTGTGAGAAACAGACCAAAATCTGTCAGTTTTATACTAAATCTTTTAGAATCTCATTTGCGCTTGTGCATATTCATCCTTCAATGATGCAAAACATGGTGAGGGTGAGTAAATGATACATTTTTCTCTCTTTTTTTTTGTATAAAACTGAAGGTCTATCTGGTTGTAGGTTCTTTCTCTCTGTAGCTCTGCTAAAGTGTGTTCTGATTCTAGATAATTAACAGATTGTAGAAGAGATGCAAAATATTAATATACAATGCAAATTGATATGGGATGCCACAGTGAGGGAGCCTTAATTAGAGTGGTTTCTGAGCCACGTTTGATCTTTTAATCAGGTCTGGGATTGAGATTAATGGTTGGAGATTGAGATTAGGATTACATGTGGGATTATCCCATTGGAAGACCAGAAGAATCTGTGTCATCATTGAGCGTGTGATTAGAATTCGATGTTAGCACATCTATAGGCCTCACTCTTGACCAGGTGCCACCTCATATAGTTTCCAATTAATCAGATTAAAGGCAGGGACACCAGCTGGCATCTTGTCATGAGAGAGATCAGACAGAAACAGTCTGAAGCCATTAAGATTTGAGTTGAAATTAGGTTTATGTTTGATCTATACTCACATATTCAGATCACAGAACTGATAAAGTGGCAAAAGGAAATACTTAGGAAAAAAGTGTATTTAAAAAAAAAAAAAAAACTTTTCTTTTTCCTTTCAAGCCTGATCGGTATATTGGTATCTGAATGATTAAATAATAATGTTCATGTACTTCGCAGATTAATTTTAATATATGATGCCTGACTTTTAAATGAACTGTATATCTGCCCTGCAACCTTTTGTAATTTCTCTAAAAACCCAGTTAACACAAATGACTGGAAGGTCAAAGAAAACTCATGGAAAGTCATTAAAAAAGTATTAAAAGTAGCTGGTTGCTTTTTATATAGCTGATACTGGAGCTTTCAGATGGTGTGTTTTAAATGTTGAGTTGCTGACTGGATGTTTATTAAGGGGAAATTGACCTTGTGACCATATGGCCTAATGACCGGTTCTGCAGGGGTCTCTTACACAGCTGTGTAGTCTAAGCCTTTGAGAGGTCTCTGTAAATGCTGCTCTTGTAATATACTCTTTGGGCTAGAACTGGATGGAGAAAATGGCAGATTGGTCTCAGTTCAGAGTGCGCAGGCTTGGATTGGAGAACGCAGCGTGAGGTAGAGAAGATATACTGTACTTCAAAGAGAAGCTATACTTGTCGGCACACATACACAACAATACATGTTTGAGCATGAACCGCAACATTCTCCACAGAACATTTGTAACACTGTGTCCGAACCAGGCATCAAGTACTACTTGTATTCACAGTGAATGTGATAAGCAGTGTTTTATTCATGGAAATAAAACAAACGCTGCAAACAGTGGCTTCAGAAGTTAATATACTATTTGAGTGATTCGTTTATTTAGCAAAATAAGATTTTGCTTGCTTTTATTAATACATATTGATATATGCTGTTTTGAGATGGGATTTGAAATTTCATTAGCATATACTGTATAATTAAATTGATTAAATTGGCTAAAATTCCTTTTGCATTTTCATTCTAATTTTTATTCTAAAATTTTTTTTAATTTAATATACTGTTTAAAAATTTGCTGCGCTTTTTCCTGTTGTGGCGGTTAGCAAACAGTGTTGCATTACCGTGTGCGCCCTCTTCTGGATTGGAGTGTGGATCACCTGTGACCGACTGTATTTGTTGTCTTGTATGCACCGAACCGAGATGTCAGTACCGTGACGGTTCGGGACAAATACATGTACTGTTACACCCCTTATATATACAGTCACAACAAAATTTATTCAGACACCTTGAACATTTCATTCATTATTACAGTTTATTCACTATAGTTTAAAAAAAAATGGTAATAAAATACGACAAGATCTCAGAGTTAAACTGTGTCAGAAAAAATTAATCTTAATTGTGTCAGATAACACTTAAGCAATACATGGTCAGGTCAAAGTGTCTGAATAATTTTTGGTTCCAAATTTTTATCAATTTTACTGGTAGTCCACTGTATGAAGAATTTTTGGGTATATATGTCACAGTTTACTTCCTCACTTACATAAATGAACTATAGTGTCCTGCACCCACTAGTAAAAATATATACAAAATTATATCTAGTGTCTGAATAATTTTTGGTTTGTTTGTATATAACGAACTCTTAAACGAACTCAACAAGAGTTTGTTTAATTGAATAAGTAAATAAGTAAAAACCTTTACATTCTTCCAAAAAAAATATTCGTTATGGAATCTTGAAAAATATATATACATTTATACACTTACTCTTAACATATTACATAATAATAAGTGTTAATTGAGCACCAAATCAGCATGTTAGAATGATTTCTTGAAGTATCATGTGATACTAAAGACTGGAGTAATGGCTGTTGAAAATTACATTTTAAAATATTCCATATAAATGGAACATTTGTTTTAAAATTGTACTACTATTTAGCAATATTACTGTATTTTTTTTTATCAAAGCAGGTGGTGAGCATAAAAGAGACTTATTTCAAAAACATACAATTTTACCGACCCTACATTTCAAAATATTTATTTAATAAAGAACAGTAACAAAACCATGACCCTACAACCGTAATATGAACCAAACTATAAGAAAGTTAAACTGATACACCCCTGATAGATGGCTGGTTAGTATAAAACTCAGATTAACTTGAAAGAGATGTGATTTATCGCCTGTCTTTGTGACGGAGTGTCAGTGTCTGAGTGAACCACAACATTCTTAACTCAGCGCTCTCTGAGAGACTGTAAATTAAGGGCTTTGTGTGTGTGTTGTGTCTGTTTCTTGAGCAGAGGACAGTTTGATGAAGAGTTTAATCTTCTAAAGAAGAGAATGGAACACTGATTTTGTCTCTCTCTTCTTTTCTTTCCCATTCCCCAAACTTTTCCTGAAACAGCATAATATATTTTGTTGTAATGTGAAAATAACATATTAGAATAATGGAATAAATATGATGATAACACCCAAAGCTATTTGTGTGAGAGCCCAGGAGCTGGGTTGCTGAGCACTGAAACATAGCAACTGGGTACAGACCTGTCACAGGAAACTAACCATCCTGAAATGACACGAGTCTTCTGCACTGTGTGTGTGTGTGTGTGTGTGTGTGTGTGTGTGTGTGTGTGTGTGTGTGTGTGTCATGTCAGTCTAGCACAGCATGGTGTTTGATCACAGCTGCGTATGTATGTGTGTGTGTGTGTGTGTGTGTGTGTGTGTGTGTGTGTGTGTGTGTGTGTGTGTGTGTGGATGAGCATCAGTGCCCTGTAAAGAAACTCAACCTCCCAAATCCTCTTCACCAGGCACAGAGGCGCTGAGCTCGGCATGTCTTAGCTGAGCACCCGGGGGTCTTTCTGTCTCTCTCTCTCACATACATTTCTTTGTGCATCCTGCTGGTGCAGGCTATGAACTATCCATACAGAAACACATGGGAATATTACATACTTTAGTAATATCACATGTCCAAGAGTGCTGTTGTACTAAATGTAATAAACTGAGGCCGAGATTCAGCCTTAGGTCACCAAGTGTGATATTGCTTTTTTACAATACAATACAAAATTTGACCAGTTAGTTTCCTATGTATTGATTGCCTCCACCAGAGAAAGTAGTTTCAAAAGAAGAAAAAGCATACATTTTTGTATGGTCTTTCTTTCATACACTTTCTTTCTTATGATTTCTTATGACTTTCATTGTTACATTTGCTCTTTCTTTCTTATATACACTTTTTAAATGTGAGAAATAAGCGGTAAATGATCCATGCTAATCTCGCTGCTAGTCCTTGGTCAGGGTAGCGCCATATTTAATTTTTGACAGGAATGGAAACGAGGCTTTGAGGGATAGATACAGTGCGTTCAATGGATTGTACTGTTGTTTAACAATAATCCAATTATTCAGCTTTCGAAAAACAAAATTCAGTTGTGAAAATTACTTGATCTAGGACCTTTATACAGTTCATGCCATTGTACAGACTGCAAGTCTATCCCTCACAGCTTTGTTTTCATCTGTGTTAAATTCAATATGGCATCTAAACTGACTAAGTTACAGTACAAGGCTTTTATGGGCAATTGCCAGAGCATTGTTGTGTGGTTGATAAGGTGTTCAAATTGGTTATTAGATTGTTGCTATACGGTTGCTATGGTGTTCTGGATGGCTGCAAGGCAGTTTGTAAGTAGTTGCCCAAGTCAAAATAACCCACCCTCAATGGCTTTATGACAATCTGGTCCTTAGATTTGACACAAGTCCTTTTTTAAATGGAAGTATATGGGATGTTGGGGCTGTTTTATTGTTTGCCTAATGGAAATCGTATTTCATATTGCTTAGAAAAGTAATATCACATCTTTCATTAACAAGCCACATGAGTTCTAGATCATGTCTGTAGCACAAACACTTGTCCTACCAAACACCACTAATGACAGAGCGAGCTTGCTGTCATCACTGCATCTCATTCTGTTCTTTACATCATTACTTGCATTAGTACTGAAGTCATATTTTGATTCAGGACCAGATTATAACAAGGCAAACTGCTCAGCATCACAGATCTCACAGTGGTTATTGGAAATCAACTATGTTGCGTGACCGTTATGTATGCCTTGTTGGTGTCCTGATGTCTCCTTTTGAGATCAGAGCTGATCTTTCGTTCTCTCTCTCTCTCTCTCTGGATCTCTCACTAATTGGAATGGTTTCATGCTGTGCTCGGTTAGAAAGAGAATGAGAGAGAGAGAGGGAGAGTGTCGGGCAGCTTTCGACAGCCTACACTGCATTTCTTTGATAAAGACTCTTCCAGTTCCTCCTCCCAAAATCTTCACTTACCCCTGCACACAACCACCCACTCCATTCGTTCCTCTGGGAGTCTAGGTGTATATGCGTGATGACTTTAGCAGGCGGTCCCTGGGCTGTGGTTTTTTTTCTCCCCTCCTGAAGCAGAATTGATAATAAAAATAGACCTGCACATAAAAAGTTTGAGGGAAAAACATGTTTTGCTCCCTCCTTCTCCACCAGCGCATACACTTCACCCTCCAATTATAATACCCGCCAGGGGACGACGGCTCCAATTTCTGTCAATACAGACAGGTAATGCCTCTAAATAACAACCTTAAATATTAATGAGAGAGGGGAAAGAGGAGAGGGATCAAGAAATGAGCGTATTTTACATTCATAACTTTAAAAGTCAAAGAAGAAAGTGAGACAATTTGAAGGTAAGACTGCATAATTTTGGGCTTTTGTTTGAAAAGGTTGCCGTCAGGTCATCTTCGGGAAAGAAAACACGAATTGATTTTCCTCTCCTTCTAAATGATTTGCAAAATTAATGTGTGCCGCAGCGAGTCCGAGGGCTGATGAAAACAGACGCAAGCCAAGCAGGGGACGGATCGGTGCCGCTCCGCTAATGCCGCTGCCGTCTGCTTGGCTTGGCGACAGTGGAGGAGAGTCTCGGCGGTTCTCGTATCGATCTGCCCGGCCACTGTCTGCCGGCTGGCACGGATCCCTCTCTGATGTCTGGTGGACATCTGGCTGGGGATGTCGTTTCAAGAGAGAGAAACGTCAGTTCAGCTGCAGGTTTGTTTGATGCTTATCAGGATGTGTGTTGCAATAACACGTCCATTGGAGAGTAATCGCCGCGATGTGTGTCATATGCATCACTGAGCGGTACGTGGCAAGATGTGACGCATCACGTGCCAGCTTTCATGCTAATCGAGATGCACATTGACGTTTGTTGACAGCCAGTCCTCTTGGAATTTCAGTGGAAATGGGATGAGCAGGAATTGTCATCGGTGCCTGAATGAAGACTGATGGTGCTTCTTTCCACCATCATTCCCAGCAGAGGCAGCAGCACAGCCCGCCGTGGCCCGCCAGGGTTGTTCCTCCCATGGACTGACCTTGTCAGGAAGGCAGAACCCTTGTGGCCAAAGCGGATCCCATTCTTCCTCAGGGATTGGCTGACTGGCATTGATAGTGAGAAGGTCATGACCTCTCGCTGACAGACCAGACACCCACGTGACATCAGATGCCTCTGATTCTTTTAACATATATTCATGCTACTATTCCAGTGAGTAACAGATGGCAGTTTTATTTATTTATTTATTTATTTAAGTTTTCAATTTCAGTGTATTTTTAGTTTGTTTCATGTTTGTAGATTAATATATTAATATACAAATATTTGTATTTTTTTATTTGATAATATTTCTTTTAATTACATGTTTTTTTTTTTAGTTACACTATTTTAAGGTGACTTTGTTACAGTGTAAATCACCCTTTGCCGGGAGTTTGATTGACAGGTGATCTGACCAATCATAATGCAGAATCCACCATTTTGTTCAACAAACAAACCAAACAGTTAGTAGTTTAACGTTGGTGGACTTACACTTGGTGTGTATTGACATCTTTCGGTGGTTGAAACAACATACCTTCTGATGTTCATTCATGTTTATTTCATGGTGTGACAAGTGGGAAGAGATGATCGATTCACGTGTTTCAACTGAGGTGCTACAGCGATCTGTCACGACACATTAAAGAGCCACAAAATGGTATTTATTGTTAAAATTTCTTAAAAAATGACAAAATTTGAAAGTTGAGACTGTTTCATATAAATAGTAACCTGCTCTGTCTTGCCTGTCGGTGCCTTGTCAGGGTTCCCTTTTGCTCCGCAATGTATTTTTCACTGCGAGAAAACATGACGTAAAAGCGCCATGGCTTGTCGGACGTAGCAACAGTAGCTAAAGGAGGCGGGTCTTTGCAACGGTCAATTAACACAATAATTAGTGATTAATTAACATGTACTTACCATATGGTTATTACTATTTGGTTTGGGGTTTGTTGCTTGTAGTTATGCATAATGTACCATTATTACTATAGTAAGTACATGTACGATGTGTAACAGGGACACTGTAAAATAAAGTGTTACTGTTTTTTGGAGGTGGGGTTGTATTTTTTATTTTATGTACACAATTTTTTGATTATTTTTTAAATTACTATTGTTGGTTTTTATTTAGATTCAGATTCATAGTTTTGGTTTTCATCCTGATACATATTAAGATTTATTTGTCAAGTTCTCAACAACACAGCATACTGCTGTACTTGTTGTCAATGAAATGAGCTATAAAATGTGCCATTACTGCTACTTCTAGCATCTGGCATCTCTGGGACATTTATGATTCAGCAATATGTCATGGATCCACTCAGATCTTGTGTCAGATGGCCCGCACCAGAGAACAATTAGTACAAAGTTCATAGCAGAGGACATCCAAAATATATAATATGAGTTTTTTTTTTTCCACATTTTTTTTCCCCATTTGAATCAACTAAATTTTATTTTATTTTTTATTTTACTTACAGGTAGTCAGAAATCAGATCGTTATTTTCGTAAGTTTCTGTTCATATTTTGTTTTTAATAATTTCAGATTAGTGTTCTTGATGATGTTTTTTGCAAACCTATTTTTTTCCCACAGATTTTTCAGCTTTTGTCTCTGTAATAGTTTCACTTGACTGTAGTAACTTTGGCAGGCACTCAGAAAAAAAAAAAATGACCAGTGAGGATTCTTCCATTCCATTTTTCATCTAATCCCAATTGAGGGTCAAAGTATTTCCTGTCTGTCAGCTGTTTGTCATTCTCTCTATCTCTCTGTGCTCTTGAGAAGACTTTGCCCGCTGCCACACTGGTATTGTCTGCATATTAATATCTTTCTGGGTTACTACGGTTACCAAAGTTCCCGCTCTTATCCCATCATACACTGATATTGTTCAGAGTAGATTAAAACTTAAATATGTGGCTTAGGATGAGGGCGAGTGTCTATTTTATGAGGGATGATAATGGCCTCTGCACTGTCAGATGCGCCTTTCTCTCTTTCTCTCTCTCTCTTTCTCTCTCCGTCATCTGTTCTGCAGGGGCAGACCCTCAATAATTGCCCGACACTCCTTAAGTCCAATTCTAATTTAGCCCAGCAACAGCAGGGTGGTCACTCACTGGAAATCTAATTAGGAGCTCCTGTGTGTGCTAACGCATATGTGTGTGTGTGTCTCCTGTGAGATGGCGAGTGAAATGACTGATAGCACGGAGGAAGCCATTTGGATCAGTGTTTAAAACACAGGCAGAATGTGTGCCAGGAATATCTGGCTTTTTAAAGCCTGCTCGAGCTATTCCTACCTGAATACTGACCTAATTGATTTCGATTCAAAAACAAAACTGGGTAGAGGTTTGTAATCTGTTTATGTGCATGTCTGCCTGCTAGGTGACCCCTGGATCATGTGACGATATCATGGGACAGGTCAGTGATAATGATTGGTTGTTTTGGCATAAACAGGCCAACGGCTGCGGTCTCAAACCAACAATGTCTTCTTTGTGGTCGAAAGTCACACACACACACACCGTGATACGGTTTCCTGCTTGTTTTTCCCCTCCTCAAACCAAGGGCCCATAAGCAGTTTTGTTAATTTATTTGTTTTTGTTTTTCTCGAGAGCTGTTGATCAGTTCCTAAAACTCACATTTGCAAGACTAAACACGAACCAGAGTCCAGGTTTGTGTCTCTTTCAGCCTTTTTTTTAGCTCACCATTTTACAAAAACTCATGTGATTTTCATTCTTGTAAATCACGTAGTAGCTCCAATATCATGGATGTGATCTGATTATAACTAAAATACAAGTTGTCTAAACGTGTCAACTAAATGTAAATGCGAGTATATTTGTTCCAGTTACTGTGAGGATTATTCGGATGGACTTGCAGATTTCTATCAAGCATGGATTCGGCTCCTATTCTCCTTCCCAGAGACCCGGATGCTTTATGTGCAATTCAGCCGCAATTAGCCTCAATCTCTGTGTGACAAACAGGCATTCAGTGAAGGTTTCTCATCATTGCATGGTTGAAGGGTATAATTTAAAGCGCAAGTGCAATAATGTAGACTAATCAGCTGTGTTTATCTACTGACAGGACCTTCAAGAGCCCATCCACACCCCTTTTCCACTGAAATTCTGCTTTGCCAGGTGCCTGGATGCCACATTTCCACTGACTTGAAAACCAAAGGGCAATATATTTAACCTGTCAACAAACAAATGGGCAGCAGATAGCACATCAAGTCTTATTCCCAATTTTGAGACTGTTTTTAGGCTATTTTAAAAGTAAATAAAACATTCAAATTGAAAGTTTTTTTTTTTTTTTTTAATCAAGAGCTTTAATGGAGTATACAGACATTATTTAAATATTAGTTAAACATAAGTTATTGTTAAAAAATAAAAATAATTTAATAGAAATAAGTATTTAATAGAAAATTATTTAATAAAAATAATATTAGTTATAACTTACAACTCTACATTTAACAGTGTTATTAAACTATTATTATTATTATTATTATTATTATTTATTATTATGATTTTAAGATTACCTTTAAGTGAGCATTAGAATATTAGTTTATAGTTAAAATTATGTTATTTAAATTCTGGCAGATACCAATTAGCAGATAATCATTTTGTTATGGCTGATATTAAAATTGTATACTATTTTTTGCTTCAAAAATAAAACACTAAAAAATAATGTTTAATTTAAGCATCACAATAATATACTGAATGAAAAATAAATATTTTATTTCAAGATTTGCAAACAACTACATTTAACAGTTATTAAATTATTATTATTATTTTAAGATTACCTTTAGGTGAGCGTTAGGTGACAGTAAAGGTAAAAAGGGAAGGGAGCTGCACAATTAAACATCCGATATTTGCTGATACCGCTAAACTAAAAAGTCACAAATATTTGGACCATTATCATTATGATACCGATATACTGTATTGTGCATTCTTACTGAATGAATCTCGAATACAGCTTTCCAACCCAGATCTGCTTTTGCTTTAGTGGAAACGCTCTGAAAAGGTTCATACCAGACGCATATTGGTGGAAGAGGCTTCCCAGGGGTTTCAGTAGGCTCATTGAACTCACGCAGGGTTTTTGAATCTTATCAACTCAGAATGAAGTTGTAGAATCTCCAACTCAGTTGGGTTCTAGGAACTCTATAAGTATTGTGAGGGAGAGGCTGGCCTCTGCCCCTGTTCACAGCTACTTGTGGGTCGCTGACAGCGGGGTTGCTGGGTAATGGGCCGTGGAGAGCCAGAGCACTAATGTGCTTAATCGTGTTTGAAATGACAGAGGAGCCCAGGGACACCAGACTTTATTATGTTGGACCATGTATACAGAGAGGAGACTCATTCAGTTTCTGCTTCTGAGGGTGTGAAAGGGTCCCAGAGTGGAAGAGAATGGGAGGAGGAGGGAGAGGGAGTGAGCGAAGTGTGTCCTTTTTATGTGTCACTTGGGACAAAAGGGGGTGAATCACATTAAAGAGTGCCTAAATCTTATTTGAATTAAAAATCATGTTTCTTTCTCCCTTCTTGGCTGACATGATGTTTCCTTAAGCAGGTATTAAACCGCTGATGGAATTTAAATTCATCCGTGTAAGATTTTAATAGTAATTTTTATCGTGAGCCAGCAGTGATAAAAGCCAGGCTTGTTAAACAGAGTCAACCTGTAAATGAATATAGATCTTTTAAAAGTGATACGACCGCATAGGTCGCGCACCATAAAAACTCGCCGTTCCCTTCCCATCAGGGTTTCCGCGCTGGCCTTGGCAAGTGTTTTTTTTTTTTTTTTTTTAAGTGCTGCAAGAGAGGGAGGGATGCGCGGAGCACACGGCAAGCCAAGGAGCTGTTGGTAAATCCAAATGAATGTCAGATAATCAATCCTGAGCTCAAGAGATTTCTCCTCCTCAAACTTCAGTGCGGCCTTTTTTCTCCCCGCCGCCGCAACAACTCTGCCTCATTTACCAGGGACCCGCAATGGGGCCTGGTGCTCTTCCCACATCGAGCCAACAGAGAGCCAGTGCTGACCCCATGGAGGAAGTGAGGGATAAGCAGGGGTTTAGTCAAATATCGACAGCTGTCTGCTCATCAGTGCCTTGCGTCTCTACGAACGCCACATGAATGCACACTGATTAGAAGAGCGAAAGAGATGCGAACAGTTTGCAAACACGCACACACATTTGTGTGTGCCACCTGCCTGGATAAGGGGGGTAAACTACTGTTTCTCTTGAAGCCAACACGAAAATGACTTAAACTGCTATTCTTTGATTGACAGGCTCCAAAAGAGAGCAGAATCTCATTGAGCCCCGTGTTAAAATGCCCAACTTTACAGCAGAAAAAACATGTTAACAGCTGGTACAAATTGTGGTTTTGGTCTATATAGCTAATTATGCCCTTCATGACTGTGAGGGGGGGGTAATTTTTTTTTTTTTTTATAACTCATCCGTTTAAATTATATTAAGCCTTAAAGTTCTGCATAATTAAGGGCACGGCCACTTGAGTCACAGGTGTATTACCGTCATGTCACCTCAGCTCCACCCACGTCCCGCCTCTTTGCCCATTTTCTGTTATCCGGGAGTGACGCGTGGTGATGTGCTGCCAAAATGGCAACGGCCGGCTTTAGGTTTCAAAAATGCTCTTCAGAAAACTACAGGTGACGTCATGGACACTACGTCCATATTTATTTACAGTCTATGATTGAAACCTTTGGGGTCATTAGGATTTTTTAAACGTTTTTGGAAGATGTCTCTTATGCTCCAAGTCTCCATTTTATTTGATCAAAAATACAGTAAAAATTTAATATTGTGAAATAATATTATTGCAATTTTTATTTTAATAAATAGGTTTCATTTATGCCTGTTATGGCACAGCTGAATTTTCAGCATCATTACTCCTGTCTACAGTGTCACGTGATCCTTAAGAAATCATTCTAATATTCTGATTTGATACTCAAGAAGCATTTCTTCTTATTATCAATTTTGAATACAGTTGTGCTGATTAAAGTTATGATACTTTTTTTTTTCAGGATTCTTTGGTGAATAGAAAAGTTGAAAAGAACTGATTTATTTGCAATAGAAATATTTTGTAACATTATGCATGTCTTTTCTGTCACTTCTGATTAAATGAATGCATCAGTGCAAACTTTTGAACCTGCAGAAGAATGTACTATAGAAAAATGTCCAAGCTGCGCTTTTCCATTCAATAGAAGTTAATGGTGTAAAATTAGTGAATCATTTTTCAGCCTATTTCTTGCACAAATGTATTATCTGCACTACATTCCAAGTCTTCTAAAGGCCTAAGTCACATATGTACTACATATACTATGTTTCTGTTTTGTTTATTGTTTGCTTTTTGGAGATGTTCCCCATCCACTTTCATTGTATAGAAAATAGCTTCTCGAATATCCTGCTAAACTACTCCTTTGACATTTTACGGAAGAATGAGGTGCCATATTGTTTTAGATTGACATTGACATGAGTTGGTGAATTTTCATTTCTTCATATGGATGTGGTCTGATTTAGAGTGATGTGGCTTTATACTCAGAGGTGTGCTATGTACCAGTCCTTGAAATTAATAGATTTTTGCAATTGTACTTTAAAGCCTACCAAACTATCTTGAGATTTAAATGCAGCTCAATGAGAAACTTGGCTTTGTGAGCCATCAAGCACCCCCTTGAGGAAGACCACTTTGTGTAGAAACAGTTATTAGCTAGCTAATGTCTGCTTTATTATTGAATCTCTATAATTGAATTATTGAACTCTCTATTGGTTCCAATGTGCACTTCAAAACTGAAGTCAGTATACATTGAAGTTCTGATATTGAACTAGAATCTATAGAGCAGTTTCTTCGGTTGTATGTGTCTGTGCAGTGTATATGTTTGCAAAGAAAATTAATATGGCTTTGAAAGATTATCTACCCAACAACTGCTCTCTGTGGCTGAAGAAGATCCTTTAGCTAATGTCAGTTTGGCGTACTATAAATGTCTTGTCAATGTTATTGATTAGCATTCAACATACTGTCAACCAAATAGCAGAATTTTTACATAATGGGGTGTTTGCTTCTCTGTGAACGATACTCGCGATTCTGCCTTGAAACTTGGCTGAAAATCATTGTGCCAAGACTTGTAAACCATTGTTGGAACCTGCATTTGCTTTAGCCTGGCTGTGATTTGCAGAGCTTTACAGAGACAGAGAGAGTGAGCTGAGGGGAAGTAATTAAGTCCAAATCCATTTAGGTCATTTAATTAATTGAGGGACACGTTCACTGGTTTCCCAGTCCTATCAGTGTTCACATCAGCCTTGAGTGCTGATTGAGATGCCATTTGGAGCATATATTAATGGCAGCAGAGAGAGCAGCAGAGGAATGGGCTGTCTTGTTTTATCTACACAACACTGCTGAGGTCTCAAACTTTTGAGTCTCTAAAGAGGGCTTCGCCTTGAGTAAAAGGGACATCTTTATATTGAAAAAATATTAGGATGAGACTTTAGTAGTTAGTTGGGGGGGATGATTTTGTACATAACATTTTTTTTTTCATTTGTTTAGCAAAGATATACTCTTTCTCTCTCCTTTTTCTTTTCCCTCTCTTGCACTTGTATCCGTCAGTTTTCACATGATCACCCCATCATCAATTCCTTGAAAAGCAACACCGCTTTTTGCTTTGGTTCTGCAGTCATAAGACATCCAGATGGTATAGCTTGTGCTCATCTTGTTGTGATGTCTTGTTTGTTTGTGTCCATATGAAAATGACCCCATGATCCTTTCAGCTTCAGTCTGGGGAAGATGATGTCTCACATTTTGTGCTGTATTAGTTCTAGAAGAGCGTGCGTGTATATGCTCCATTAGGAGCGTACCACCCTGTCCCTGTACTCAGTTCTCTAAGTATAGCTAATCCATCAGACATAATGTCCCATTATATAGCCCTGACAGTGTGTATCTGTGTGGGCACAGGAAGTGATTAATACTGATCGGGCTTGATATAAGTGCTAAAGTGAGATGTTTATTTGAGTTGCTGATCCAAAATACAGGCTGATCATTAAAATTTAAAGGACACAAAGCAATGTTTCTAAACTGATGGGTCACAACAGAAATGAGTCACAGGTCTGTTCTGATAGCAGTCAGGAGGGAAAAACATAAAATAAAAAAGGCAACTAATCATTTAATCATGCATATTTATGATAGAAAAATAGAAAATGTTTCTTGTATCTGTATGTTGAAATTAAAGATTGTGCATATTGGCGCACATTCATGTCACTTGGAATAAGCCGACTTAGGCAGACATAGACTGGTTTCAGGACTTCGAAAGTTCAGAAAAATATGACCCAGACTACATTTAAATATTGGTTTAACAAGGATAAATGCATTTTGTGTAGTCAGTTATTGAAAAAACTATCAAAATATAAGAGAGATTTAGAAATCAGACTTGTGAATTTTCCTTTTTAGGCAGTCATGTTAATAATTTTGCATATTTTAGACCAATGGAATTTGTGATTATATTAATATATTTCTGTATTTCCTCTTAAGTACATTTTTGTTTACGTTTGTAATTGGTCGCCGGATGTAAAATCTGCATCCCAAAGCAAAACCAGTTGAGAAACACTGTACTAGAGGACAGTCCATCCTCTTTTTGTCCATTGTATTGTGTATAATATAACCTGATGCCAAACTCATTAATGTTAGTATCTCAGTCTGTTATGAATCTAATACAAACACTCGAAGCGGCCATCAATAATTCAGCCTATTTTCAATAGAACTTTTTGGCAGGAGATTTTCATTTTTTCCATTGCCCTGAAAATAAGTTTTTGATCCATCCCTGTTGGCCTCGTGTAAAAGCTGACAGACTGAGACGGCATCCCAGCAGCCTTTGCGGTTAATTGAGTTAAGTCACCTGTGAAAGACTGTACAGTTCGAGTCAATGAGCCAGGTGTCCCCCAGGCTGGGGCCCTTATAATTTAACCTATTGTGCTTTCACACACTCAGTCCATCTCTCTTTCTTTCCCGAGCTCTGTTTCTGCATTATTACGTTCGGCATGTTAATAAGAGATATGCTGTCACTGTCTGACTCGGTGTGGCTGTAGGATGCTTGAATATTACATTTCATTAAAGAGATAGTGAAAGTGAAATATCAGTCATTATTTACTCACCCTGTTGACAACCATCTGGCTTATTTTCATCCAGAAAGGAACATTGCGCTTGTTGTTATATATTTTCCATGCAGTTAGTCTGCATGGCGACACTTTCAAGCTTAAAAAATGATGCAAAATAGTCATGGCAGTATCCTAAAAGATGTACAGTACATATGACTCCTCATGTGCTGCATTAGACTTCTGAAGTTGTATGAACCATTTAATGCCACTTTCTGAAGCTTGAAAGCCTAGGTCCCCATTCATTGTAATTGGATGTAAAAGCGCAATTTTTAACATTTCACATTTTGAAGTCATAGATTTGGAACGACATGCCAATGACTTTCACAATCATTCAGTCACATGTACAGCACAAGTTGTTCAGTCAGGTAGAAGCATACAAAGGGATTTTTGCAGTGACTGTTTTTAAAACGGCAATTGTTGTCATCGCCCTCTTTCTTGTCTTTTCAGGTGGTGTTCAATCTACTCTGTGTCATGCTGTGTGGCTGACTTCTATGCTCTAGCTGAAATGAGGTTGGTGATTTTGGGGTCGCGGCCCCTCTTGGCCTTGACCCTCACGCTCGCCCTCACCTGCCTAAAGCATCTGTGCCATGGTGCGACGCCCTTTCCTCAGGACCTGGAGCCCATCAGCACCGTTGGTAGTGAACGTAAGTATGAAACTACGCAACACCACTTAGCACTGCAGTTCCTGGGATAAAAGTGACATAATTTCACTGATTTGTTTTTAACTTCAGGCATACAAAAAGTGTTAAAACCTTAGTTTGTTTTCACATCTTTATAATTCAATCAAGACATTTGGAATTATGAATGCTTTATCTTGCATGATATATAGCAATAGGCGCATTAAACCGTACCCAGAATTTAAAAGTAAACCGCCTGCCAAGCAATCAGATCTTGGCAGGCGTAAAGCATTTCACACGCCAAATACATATATCAGCAGCCACGGCTGCCAAGTCCATCCTGACTCCACCTTCACGTTCCCAGCCCTAATCTACCCCATCCTGGTTTTCCGCCCCATGCTACTCCCCAGCTTCCAAACCTATTGGGTCTGAGAGAGCAGCTTCACTCGGAGCTGCTGTGAAGTTGTTACTAATTGGCAAATAAAAACTCCTCAGTCTTGGCTGTGTAGCAAACAGCAGTGTGCAGAAAGGCCGACTCAATTGCAAATGAGGTGTGATAGAAGTGTTTACTGTTTTATGTTGATATTTTGGGGACAACCCATTTTTATACAGTCCATACAATCCAGCACTATATTCTTCATAATTCTTAAAAGGTTAGTTCACCCAAAAATGAAATTTCTGTGATTAAGTACTCACCCCCATGTCTTTCCAAACTCGTAAGACCTTTGTTCATCTTCGAAACACAAATTAAGATATTTTTGATGAAATCCGAGAGGTCTTTTTTATCCCCCATAGAAAGCAACATAATTACCACATTCAACACTGTTTACATTGTATAGACAGTGCAGGCTTCCGGGTTCTACGTCAGAACGCCGACTCAGTATTGGCCGACGATGTACACGTGAGCAGCATGACCGATGCATGTGATGCTGACGCAGGAGCCGGCCAATACTGAGTCGGCGTTCTGACGTAGAACCTGGAAGCCTGCACTGTCTATACAACGTAAACTGCATAGGAGAATGGCAGGGGAGAAGAAACTGTTGAATAAAGTCGTTATTTTTGTTTTGTTTTTCCGCACAAAAAGTATTCTCTTCACTTCATAACATTTCTATGGGGGATAAAAAAACCTTGGATTTCATCAAAAATATCTTAATTTGTGTTCCGAAGATGAACGAAGACTTCCATGGCTGCAAAACGTTGTTTTCTGCCAACTGGCAACCTGAGGTTTTGAAATACTATTGGGTAAATTGGCAGCGGGCAGGATCACACAGACCAAAACAAAAATAGACATTCTGACACGGAACGCACATTTCAAAGTAGAATAACTGTCTGTTTTTTGGAGAAACAAGTATGTGTACTTAGCATGTTTACTAAATCTCTGCAAACATATTATGGTATTTTGTGCTGTAGTACAGTCAAAAAAATTTAATACAAGCTTTGAATGTTGGCTTCAAAAAATCTTGATTGAAAATTTTGAGGATGGATGGATGGATGGATGGACAAAATGAAAGATGGATGGACTAATGGACGGACGGACTAATGGACAGACGGACGGATGGATGGATAGATTCAAAATTCTTTAATTCTGAATAAATTCTGTTAAATTCTGAATTGTACTTTTGCTTTAGCTATTAAGTCATGTGGGGGCTGCAAGTTTGAAGTTTAAATCTAGCCTGCAGTCCCATTTCTCTTTTAATTTCCTATCATTTAAACTTTCCCCCCAAAAAAACTGAATTCGACATGATGGATGTCATATGATTGATGGGTTGGGTGGGGGGGGGAGGGGGAGGACATGTTTGAGCAGGTACAAGAGCTCTGTAGGGTCTTTTGTTCTGCTGAAATGAGTGGACCACATTTGAGAGAGCTGGACTCAAAAACAGATACTGAGCCTCAGGGCCATTGGTGTACAGATAGCTGGGCTAATAGAGCTCTCCAAAAAGAACATCACACAAGTAATGAGACCCATTTATCAACCATTTCCACCTGTGTGAGTGTTTATGTGCTTACTGTATGGGTGTGTGGTTTTACATCCTGAGACTTTGCTTTGTGCTAGAGCCTTTACACTTTGTAGTCTTTAAACCCATTAGATAAGTGCGACTATGTAGCTAAATATGGTTTCACTCCTCTTCTGAACGAAAAATCTTGTTCTGTTCACATAAAATTCTTTTAGGGGAGTGACAACTGCAACATGTAACCAACTGTAACAACCAGTGATATGTTTATTCTTGTTAAGATGATGGTTTGAAACATGTTTGGTCTGGACTATAATATATGGGTTTCTTGTGGAGTGCAGGGCTGGTGGGAGCAACTACAGTGCAGGGAGACCATATCAAAATATGCAAATGAGTCAAGACAGGTACCTCCATTTCTGTGATTTATTTTTTTTCTAGCACAACAGCTCAGAAGAGCTGGCAGTGAGTGCTGTCACTGCAATAACTAGTTGTTCAGTTTGCTTGGACACATGACACATTTAATGTACAATTTAATAGCGATTGTCATCTTAATTTTCAGTAGTAAATTTGGTCACATTAGGGGTCCAATTCTCACTATTAACTATGATGATTGCCTGAATAAACTCCTAATTACTGCTTATTAATAGTTAATAAGGTAGTTGTTAAGTTTTGGTATTGGGTAGGATGAAGGGATGTAGAGTATGGTCATGCAAAATAAGACAATATGTGCTTTATAAGTACTAATAAACAGCCAATATCCTAGGAATATGCATGCTAATAAGCAACTAGTTAATAGTGAGAATTGGACCCTAAACTACAGTGTAATTGTAAATTTAATTGTTGAATGTGACTGTCATTGTTCTGAACCGAATTGAAAAACTAGTTGTTACTGCAGTTTGTGCATTTGCATATTTTGATACCAGTCTGCCTCTCTCCACCATAGATGGTCCCATCAGCCCTGCGGTCTTGGTACAGCCCACACATTACTGGTGAAAAAAAGTAGCATCTTAACAGGCTTTAACAAAATATGGCATCTTTGTTGATTTCACTGTTGGCATCCATGTTTTTTGAGCTGAGTTCGTTAAATCTGTGCTATATGAACAGAACCACACTGGACTAGTTGTCTCTCATAGCATCCAGTGTGATCATCTTTGATCTGTACTTAGTTCACCCAAAAATGAAAATTTGCCGTTAATTTACTCACCCACAGGCCAGTAACAGAAGATTAAAGAAGAACAGTAAAGAAAGTTTTTTGCAGAAACCGTGGTCTTGGGTGATTACAAAGAATGTAGAAAGACTGTTCACTCCTATTAGTTATGAATGGAAGAAACTGCAAAGTGCAATATGGTGGAATGCGTCCCCCTTTCTAAGTAAAAGAGCCAATCGCTGATTGGTAAAGTCATTGTGTCACTGCAGCTGCCGTTAGAAGCTCCGGTTCCCACAGAAACCTGAGACTCGCACTTAGGACTGCACATGCGCATTGGCTGGTCTAGCCTGAAAAATAAGCTTTTTTTAACGCTATTTGAGCATAAGAAACAACATTTATGGGATAGTTCATGTCAGATTTTGTTGCTGATTTGAAATATGTTATTTAATTGTGAGTTCTCCAAGCAGTTTTTGAGATTTCAGGATTCCCCCATTCAAATAGATAGGACTTGGTCTTGGATGCCTGAAATAGCTGCCCGGAGGCGTTGCATATATGGCCACCGAGTGAACAGACTTTTCTTGAAAGGGACTTTAGTGATTCATATAGTGCAAGTCAATGGCTACCGTCACGAGAGTTATATCAGCCATAACATGAATTTATGAATGTATTTATTTATTTTTAATCTATTGATATGGGCCTCTAATGTCGATAGGACATCCCTAGTTTAGTGTTATTCACTGCTATCGTGAGAATAGAAACTTTGGTTATATGTTCATCTAGATAGTATGTGAAACTTGGCAGATTGAAAATGTATATTAGACCTGTTAGTAATCTCTGTTTACGTCCATCGCTTCCTTCAATCTCAAACACTGACTGAGTGAATGTTGCCATAAGGCTGGAATACACTACACTGTCCAGATGTTTGCCTTAATTTGTAATTGGGTGAGTTGATGCTTGTTGCTGAAAGATTTTGGGCAGTTGGAGTTGACAGATTTCCTAGAAAATCGTGTAGTGTATGATGTATCAAACGTATTTGATATTTTGAGGCAATTTTAGACACATTATTTTCATTTGTCATGCGTCTCCTAGCAAGGAGGCGTATGTTTCTGCGGGAGTTTGTTGTGTTTGGAACAACTTGAAAGTCTGGTAGTGTGTGATCCTCAGTTGATTAGTGTAAGATGCTCAGATTTTCTTTGTAACCGTTTACAACGTCTGCAAGTGTATGATGCTTAGCGTTCAGATTCCGTCCTTTAAAATTTATAACTTCAGTTTGGTTGAATAATCTTAAATTATTTTGAAGAATGAAGCTGAGAATTCTAGAATATTCATTCTCATGCAGTGAGTTCATGCAGTGTTTTCAGACTTGCGAGAGTCATGTGGATTGAAGTTTCTTTCTCATATCACTGGTTCATTGGTTCTGGCTGTATGTTGAGATGCAGACACTCTGGGTGATCTTTATTGAAGGATGATCCTGCCGAGATCAGATGATGGTGTTTACCCAGTCAGTGTCTATGAAAAAAGAGTGAAGTTTCTGCTCCAGTTTAACCCTTACATGTTTGTTTACTGTAGCTCCTGAACATCAGAGCGAGCTCCAGTTCCTGCTGCGGCCACCTGTGGTCTGCCAAGCTCAGGAGAAATTCAAAACAATACTTTCATAATCTCTGAGTAACTGTAGTAACAGGAATCATTATAAAGTCCAGATTTTCTTTCCACCCCAAGGTCATATTTCCCACCCTGTGTCTGCTACTTTTGAGCAGTGCACAGTTTCCAAACAGACCTGCAAATTAAAGGTCCCGACAGGTCATTGTGAATGTCTCTGCGGGTCTGAAAATGTTGTGTAACCCACTCAACCTCTGAAAGAAGAGCATGCCAAAGTGACTTGTGACTCATCTTTGACATTGTGCTCGAAAGTAATCTTTTTAAGTGTAAATGAGATTAATTAGCAAATGACATTTCTGAGTGTAAACACACTTACACATCATAATTGCTAACAGCAAAGTGAGATCTGTGATATCACTATAAACATTAAACAGTTTTTGATGTGGAAGGGCTTTTTTTTATTTTTTATTTATCGAGGCCCCCAGACAGACCACCAAACTACGTTTTGTCTCCATCCAACACTACTACATTTTTTTGTCATTTTTAAGTGAAAATATGTATATAAACTGCCGTTCAAAAGTTTGGGATCGGGTTTTAATGTTTTTAAAAGCAGTCTTTTATGCTCACCAAGGCTGCATTTATTTGATTAAAAATACACAAAAAACAGTAATATTGTGAAATATTATTACAATTTAAAATAACTGTTTTCTATTTGAAAAATAGAAAAAAAATGTGAATGTTTCTATTGTTGCTTCTGAAATTTTTGACAAATATTAGACAATACTGAAAACTCCCAAAAATGAAAATTCTGTCATTTATTACTCACCCTCATGCCGTTCCACACCTGCAAGACCTTCGTTAATCTTCGGAACGCAAATTGAGATATTTTTGTTTAAATCCGATGGCTCCGTGAGGCCTACATAGGGAGCAATGACATTTTCTCTCTCAAGATCCATAAAGGTACTAAAAACATATTTAAATCAGTTCATGTGAGTACAGTGGTTCAATATTAATATTATAAAGCGACGAGAATATTTTTGGTGCGCCAAAAAAAACAAAATAACAAATTATTTAGTGATGGCCGATTTCAAAACACTGCGTCAGGAAGCTTCGGAGCGTTATGAATCAGCGTGTCGAATCCGCAGTTCGGAGCGCCAGAGTCACGTGATTTCAGCAGTTTGGCGGTTTGACACGCGATCCGAATCATGATTCGACACGCTGATTCATTACGCTCCAAATCTTCCTGAAGCAGTATTTTGAAATCGGCCATCACTAAATAAGACGTTATTTTGTTTGTTTTTTTGGCGCACCAAAAATATTCTCGTCGCTTTATAATATTAATATTGAACCACTGTACTCACATGAACTGATTTAAATATGTTTTTAGTACCTTTATGGATCTTGAGAGAGGAAATGTCATTGCTCCCTATGTAGGCCTCAGGGAGCCATCGGATTTAAACAAAAATATCTTAATTTGTGTTCCGAAGATCAACGAAGGTCTTACGGGTGTAAAACGGCACAAGGGTGAGTAATTAATGACAGAATTTTCATTTTTGGGTGAACTAACCCTTTAAGACTAGCCAAGAAGACTTAAAAGGTCAGTTCACCCAAAAATGAAAATTCTGTCATTAATTACTCACCCTCATGTCGTTCCAAACCCGTAAGACCTTCGGTCATTTTTGGAACACAAATTAAGATATTTTTGATGAAATCTGAGAGCTCTTGGACTCCTCAATAGACAGCAATTTAACCACCACTTTCAAGTTCCAGAAAGGTACTAAAGACATCGTTAAAATAGTCCATGTGACTGCAGTGGTTCAACCTTCATTTTACCTTCATTCTACATCAGAACGCTGGCTCAGTATTGGCCAAAGCTGATCACGTGAGCAGCACGACGCATGCTTGTGATACTGATGCAGGAGCCGGCCAATAATGACTCGCCGTTCTGACGTAGAACCTGGAAGCGCTGGATGTAAACAGCGTATGAGAATGACACAGAAGAGAAGATATTGTTGAATAAAGTCATTATTTTTTGTTTTGTTTTTGCACACAAAAAGTATTCTCGTCCCTCCATAAAATGACGGTTGAACCACTGCAGTCACATGGACTATTTTAACAATGTCTTTAGTACCTTTCTGGAACTTGAAATTGGTGGTTAAATTGCTGTTAAGCTACAACTTAATTTGAAAATGTTGATGTGAAAATAAGAATAATCCTTCAGGTGCTACACTGACACCAAGATGGTAGAGAGACCATTTCTAGTTGATTTTAACTCGGTCTTTTCTCTTCCCCATCACGAAGACACCTACCTGTACCCCAGTTTCCAGGGGAACATGTCAGATAACGACACTGCCAGACTGGGGTTGGATTTTCAGAGGATGCTGCGGATTAACCACATGGTCTACATTGCTGCAAGGTATGTCATGTCAGTTCAATCACATGCTCGCACAGCACACAACACCACAGCCACACACATTTCAAAAGATGCAACATCGACTAGGAATTCCAGACCTCTGGATCCATACACACTAGTGCTGTTTCTCCAGACGCCTGCAGCGATAAGACCCACACACTAATGATAAGGGTCGTGTGATTGGGCCAATCAGTCTCATTCAGACCTGGATTGCAGACAGATGGATGTTCGCTCGCTCTCTGACACCTCTCTCACCCCTTCTATTTCCTCTGTGTCTGTCTCTTCACCACTCATGCTCTCTCACTCTCGTTTTTGCTGTCCTCTGCCCCCTTCAATTCAGCTCAAGGTGTTATTGGCACTGTATTGTTACTTATTGAAAGAAATGGCAAAAAAAATCTCAGTTGCTCAAACACTTGATGAGAATATTGGCATTTCTGTCTGTCTCTCTCTGTCTCTGTAGAGATCACGTTTTTGCCATTAACCTCAGCGCTTCAGTGGAGCGAATCGTCCCCCAACAGGTAAGCTCACCTTTTTCTCAACTTTCTGTTTCAGTCATCTCTAATGTTTTTCTTTCTCTCAGATCAGTGATGTGAGTGCGTAAAGTGGAGTATTCACTTTTATTCGTCTTTGGGGAAGGACCATTCAGAAATCCCATTTTTCAAATGAGCAATTCTCTTTATGGTGGCTTTAAAGGACGCGTATTCTACACTTTTATAACGTTGTCTATTTTTCCCTGAGGTCTACTTGAAATGTTAGTCAAGGTCTCTTACTCAAAAAACAGCCGTAATTTAGTTTCGCACAACCATTTTCCACCCTCAGTGTGATACTTGGAATTAAATAGGCTGTTTAAGCTACTGTACATTCTGTAAGATATGTTTATGTTAATGAGCTTTAATAACTAGCTAGTTTTAAACACATCAAATGTCTGTATCCCCCAGTTAAAATTGATGTTGTGGTCGGAGCCGATGGCAGCACTCCGGCATGTACATTTCGTTGACCCGAGTTCGAGTCCTGGCTCGCGGACCTTTGCCGATTCCGTCCCCCTCTCTTTCCCACATCACTTTCTGTCTACTCTACTATCCTATCTCAATAAAGACAAAAACACCAAAAATAAATCTTTAAAAAAAAAAGAGTTGGTATATTGCCCTGCCCCACGTTAAAGCTCTTGACCTTCTCAATTGTATCAGGCAATTCAAATTATACAGCAATATCATAATTTGGATAGTAAAACTATAGTAAAAACTCTTTAAAATTATTTACTAATTAATTATTACCAAAACATAATATTTAACTGTACCACAACTCTGTCATCAGTTTTATTTAATATTTATTTCCAGAAGGAAAATACAAAATCTAGTTTTAAACTGTATTTAGATGTCCTATTTACAATTTTTTTCATAATAGTGAATCACAGGCCTCAAATAAAATGAATAGAAAATAAAATCGGTCATATACTATTTAGCATGACCTCCTGAGGTTCGTGATCAACATTTCTCAAGGTTAAGCATCTGCTTTCACGTAGTTTTTTGAAAAAGTGAAGAAAAAATAACTTTTTTTTAATTGAAAGTATACATCTTAAGGTGTTTAAGAATCTATTTTTGTACCTTATTCAAGGTAAGTGGCTGTTTTTTTCCCCCTGAAAGACCCATTTTTTGCTGTTACATAGACTGAGGAGGCAGTTTTGAGTTCTGAATGTTAGAGTTATTTAGTTAGACTTAATAGCATTAAGCAATTTTCAGAGATTTAAAAAAGGAAAATCTGTACGTTGTACGTTGTTGATACTTACAGCAGTCATATCAAATGTAATAGTGTTGATGAAGCAGTCTGCTTATGGATAGATTGCTCACTCATTTGTCCTTTGGGTCTCACTGACATTATTATCTTAACTGTTGAGAGTAAGATGTCACTGCAGCAAATAGTTGTGTTAGTGAGAGTGTTGTTTTTAGCTTGTCATGGTATGTGTGTGTGGGTGTTGATTGCCTGCTGTTCCTGTTGGGTGGGCAGACATGAGGCGGCCCAGTAAATCTCTGAAATACAGCCTGACCTAATGACACCAACAAGCACACACACACACATACACACAAACACTCAGATTGTTAACAACCTGAGACATCTCTCTTTTCCTTCTTGTTGCTCAGTCTTGCTTCTTCCTTTTTATGTTTATGAGTGATGCTTATTGAAGTAAATTAGTTTTTCCTATTGCAGCTGTTGTGAATAGTGATGAGCCCATAATTGTTTGTTTGTTTGTGTGGCAGAAACTGACATGGAAGACAAAAGATGTGGAGAAATGCACAGTCAGGGGGAAAAACAGCGTGAGTACACAACTCTTTTATTTCTCCTTCCCTTTCTCCCTGTAATTGTGTGATAGAAGTCAGCAACTGTTGCATTAAGTGGTTATTAGTCTCGCATAGACAGACCTTTATCTAAATGGCAGGTCTGGTCCACATTGCAGCTTATTCTGGAAAAGAACAGGAAGATAGACAGGAAGAAACCATCTGAACATCTGACAACCACATTTCATTTTGTAGATTTGTGCCCATTAGAGGTGGATTTATCTGAAATAGATCCTACAGTAATAGACTGGTGAGGAAAATAAAATAGCCCAGCAGTCTGCATGAATGTTTCTGCAGTAAATATCGGTATGAAGAAATTATAATATATCAGATGATCTTAGTTATCTAACACTCACTTAAAATTAATCTTTAAAAACACTAATATTCCAAAACTGTTAAATTAATTTTTTAGCCAACCTTAAAATATCTCTGTTTTGCCTAAATTCACTCACTTTAAACATTTTAAATGATTTATTAGATTTTAATGATTTATTTTCAATTTATTTGGACAAAATAGCATAGAATTTTACTATGGACCATTTATCACTTATCGGCCAAAACGTGAAAATTATCCTCCAGAATTTTAATATTATAAATCTCTACAAAACAAACTTGTGTTCTTATTCCTAAAAGTTGTGTCAAGCCAGTCATTCAGATTAGAGTTTGCCAGATCAAGAAGGCTCTTGCCAGTTTTGTAATCAGTACGCATTAGATGGTCAGTAAATGGTCTGAAGCTAAGACTAAGTGGTTCACCACAGGTGGCTGTATATACATGATGATATTTGAACACACACATAGGTTTTATAATATCATTGTTGGTTGAAGACTGTGTTGCAGTGAGCAAGTCAGATCCTGGAGCTCAGCATAGGGATTATGGTAATTTGTATGTGGAAGTGAAGGAAAAAAGGGAGTCAGTAATGATGCTCGCTGTAAGCTTCAGGATGAGTCAGTCTTTGTGTGTGTGTGTGTGTCATGCAGGAGTTATATATAGTGCGAGTAAAAGCCAGTGTCTTGTCTTTCACAGGATGAGTGTTACAACTACATCAAAGTGCTGGTGCCACGTAACGACGAAACTCTCTTTGCATGTGGAACCAATGCGTTCAACCCCACCTGTCGCAACTACAAGGTATGATGAGTCTATTTCTGTCACACACATACACACTCACTTACACACAGTTATAACCTCCTACAGATGAGTAGATTTCTGAAGCTTCCTTTTAAAGAATCAAAACTGACAGTCTACATGCACACATCTACCTAAATTTGTAAGCATTAAAATGAATTTGAATATTAGGCCTGTTCAAAATCGTATATATAGTGCTCTTTCTCAGAAATGAATTAATATCCTTTTTTTTTTTTCTGTGAGGGAGGTCTGTTTTCTCCCACCAACACTGGCTGTTGGCTAAAATAAACATTTTGTTTTTTGCAGTTTCACTGAGCAATATTAACAGAGGTCAAGTGTTAACCGGGTTTCCATCCACTTATTTTTGGGAAATTTGGGGTATAAAAAATGCTGGATGGAAGCATCAATAAATAAAATCAGGCAAATAAAAATATTAAAATGCACATAAAAATTAAGGCAGATAAATGTTTTATTTGGTGTGCTCATAAACTATGATAGAAATGCATTTAATAAATAAATTCCTAGATGTGTGTCAAATTTCGTGACTTTGCTTCAAGTAATTTGACTGAATAATTCACTTAGATGATTGGCTGCTATTATTTCGCTCAGATGATTGACTACTATTATTTATTTGGTAAGAAGACGTGCACTTAAAATATGATAGAAGTGCATTTACTGAATAAATTCTTAAATGCGCATCAAAAATTAGACTTTGCTTCAAGTAATGTGACTGAATAATTTGCTCAGATTATTGGCTGCTATTGCTGCCAAAACCATCTGACATGAAAACCAGTAATTTATTACGTTTAATAAAAGAGCCATATAGTGACTACAACATTTTAGTTTATAGTTTATGTTGTAGGCAATCAATGTTTCCTGAGGGTAATGTTTTTGTTCTTTTAACACATGGTAAATGCTGTTTTATTTGCTAGTTATTTATTGCTATTTTCCATGTTTTCTTTTTTTTTTTTTTTTTCTTTCATGACAAACCCTGCTAAAAGACAACTTGAAATCAAAATTACCCTTTTTACTTTCTTATTAAATGTCCCTAGTATTAATCTTTCATTAAAATTAACCAATAATATCATAGATTTTTTTGTAACTTTTCACAATCCAATCAAATAGCTACCTTAGAGCAAAAGGAAATCCCTCCTACTGAAATACTTTCATTTGAAAATGTCATAAAATGTTAAATGCTGTTTTGTTTTTTTTATTGTATTTAAGAATCTCAAGGCTTTTTTTTTTTTTTTGCTGCCTTAGAAATATAGTTTATTCTGTGCCTGCACATATATGCAACATTAGTTTAGTGAAAGTTTAGTGATGTGGAATCATGCCTGTCCTGCGATTGATGGTTTTCCATCAATATTAGCGGTGTGTGCGCGCGTGTGTTTTTGTTTGCCAGAGAGCATGTAAATCTGACTAAACTCTGGAGGAGGCCAGCAGGGAGTCAGCTAAACTCACGGATGAGGCTCTGCTCTCAACTTTTCCATTTGAGGCTCTTTGGAGATCCTGATTTATGCACCTTACCCCGAAGGCATCTTCCTTCCATATTCCTCTCTTTCCTCCTCCTCTCCACTTCTTTCTCAGTCTGTCTCCATTTCTCGTGCTCAGTCTCGTTTTTCTGCATCTCTCCGAGGAGAAGCCCGTTCTGTTAGAGCCCTGGAGAGGGACAATATGTCATGTCTTGCAAATCATGTCACTCAGTTCCTCTGCATCGTCTCCTTACGCATTCCTTCACTCTCAACTCACAGCTCGAGCTGTGGAGAACTTTCTGGAAAACTGTGCAAGGAGAGGTTGAGGAAAGATTGTTATAGTTAGATAGTTAGATGTTACAATATATAGTTTTGAGACTTTGAGAAAAGTTAAATTTACCGTTTTCTCACTGTTAAACTTTCCATATTATTACGTTTAGATTACCTTTGCTGTCATCTATTGCTCATTTAAAGTTTTAAAACACTAATAATTGAATTATTATTATTATTATTATTATTATTATTAAATAGGTCTTATTATGCTTATTATGGGGTCTTATAATTACATTTTCAACTTACTTTAGTGTGTAATGTTACTGTTTGAGCATGAAAAAGGTCTGCAAAGTCCACTTCAAAGGGAGTTATTCTCTATATCAGTAAGCACTGTTTCTGAACCCCTTGAAACACCTCGATTATAGTCTTGAGATTTCTTCAAGGGAATGTACACGTCACAATATTCCTCATTTAAATAATTCACGCCCAAGGCATGCACAAAAAAAGGGGTGAGCAGGGGTATCAATTGGGTATGGCAAGATATGGCGGCTGCCAAGTTCACATTGCACGATTTTCACATTGCAGTTCTTTTCACACTGCACGACTATCTGAGGTAGCATTCAGTTGCTGCTGTGTGCACATTGCACGATTGATCAGCGATGGACGGGGTTACACATTGCATGACTTTACAAAAGGAAGAATCGCCAGCAACAACGTTTCACAACCAAACACACGAGAAGTAATAAGGAAATATTGCTGATATTATGGTCTATAACTTCCCACTGCCCTGTATCTTGCTCTCTCATTGGCTGTAGGTCATCGCCGATGTAATTGTCAGTCAGAACAAATTTCACACAGCAGCAGACAGGTCCAGATATTTAGCATGCCAAATATCAGGTGTCGCCGATGCATCGTCGATTCTCTTAGATCACGTCTTTGATAATGCAGAAACTGTATAACTGTAGAAACATGCCGGCGCATGTAACATGTAACATGTACTTTACACACCACTGAAAACATAGTTATGTATATTATATTGCATTTCTATCAATAGATCCTCCGAAAATTTACACAGTGCACCTTTAATAAAAAAAGAAAAGCGAGTAAATTGCATCCGTGGCTTGATGCGTCCATGGATTTATGTGCATATTTGAGGGTGGCTGCAGCAATAGCATGTATGATACTGAGAGGAATTAATGAAAATACTGTATGTGGGTCTGTCACATTGATGTAGTAAGATTGAATGAC
The DNA here is from genome assembly GCF_019924925.1 of Ctenopharyngodon idella. Lineage (NCBI taxonomy): Eukaryota > Metazoa > Chordata > Actinopteri > Cypriniformes > Xenocyprididae > Ctenopharyngodon > Ctenopharyngodon idella. The sequence continues at coordinate 22,870,156 of NC_067235.1, read as the reverse complement.
GTCATCGGAGTCTGCCATACCTTGGCTTTAGGTGAACTGACACTCCTGGGGGTGAGGCCTGGTTGAGTTATGTTAGTAGTGTGTTGAAACTCGCGGTTATGGTAAGGGCTGTGACATTTGCAAAACATACTGGAAGCGGTTGACAACACAATCACAACACATGGTCCAGCCTACCAATTAGAGCATATTGCACATTTCGGAAGCAGGGGTTTCATAGAGACAGAAACTAAATAGAGCGTTACTAACAGACTGGGAAGAGAGGGGCTGCAACAATGTAAAATATATGAAAAATAAAGTTTTTTGAACATCCAAGCGTGAAAACCTATTTTAATAGACCCCAAAAACAAAATCAGTACTTTGAAAAAGGTCATAATAGGTCCTCTTTAAATAAATAAATGTCATTTTTTATATATATATATATATATATATTATTTGTTGTGATGCCAAACTCAATTCGCTTAACATTACTGTTTAATTTTTAATTTCTTTACAAAGAATAGTATAAAATTTTAATGATCAGCTTATCGGTGTTGGCCAAAATACTGTTTTTGCAATATGAGTAGGGTTTATGTTATTCATATTTATATTAAAGTGATATACAGCCACATAAAACAACAAACAGACTTTACTGCACAGAGGTGTACAGATGGTCTCCCTTTGACATAGAACCAATCCAATGCTGCTCCTGCTTTAATTCCCCTCTATTCTTCTATATCCCTATGAGCTACATGGCAGTGTAAGTGGTGGTGAGCTTCAGCAGGTTCAGTAGGTGTTAATCCGGTGGGGATGACACACAATGTGACCCTGAATACCAGAATGCCCACAGGACCCTTTCAGCCGCATTGCTAAATGTGTATTTGTGCTTGTGTGTAATCCAGCCGTCTTTGTGAGGACGTCTCTAGCCCTGCAGGCTGAATATCTGTGTGGATTTGTACACATGTATGTGTGTGTCACCCAACACAGGCAGTTAGCACGCTGTTTTTTTCTGTGAACACCACAGGTCAGAAGCTTCTGCTCTGCCTCTGACTAACAAGAGAAGCTGGCGCACTGTTCACACCTACAGTTCCCAAAGAGGAACAAAACAAAACAACCATGGAACACACACCACCCACCGGTCCACAAACATTTATACAACGCTGAATTCAAGCTCCCAAAAGTCTTTGCAAAAGCCACCAACAGGCTTTCAAAACATGCACTAAATTGTAAACGATTCACCAGTGCATCACTAATCTTTCTCAAAAGATTCTGGATTGATAATCAGAATTTACAATATTAAAAAATAATATTAAAGGGGTAGGATCATTTACTCCCCCTCATGGCATGCCAAACCTGATTTAACCTCAAAATTTGAAAGCCAATATGGTCCAAAACAACAATGAATTGAATGGACATTTTTCAAACTCTTATCTTTGTGCTGTATTTGAAGTGTTCTTTATTTGCTCAGTGTGTGTAAGGGGTCTTTCTCTCTCTCTCTCTCTGGTCAGATGTCATCTCTGGAGCAGGATGGGGAGGAGGTGGTCGGTCAAGCCCGTTGCCCTTTCGAATCCCGCCAGTCTAACGTTGGCCTGTTTGCCGGTGAGTTGGCAGAGCACCATCCGTCTGGGGAGGAAGACACGAAATCTCCTGTAATCTCACTAGTGTTCCACTGACATTTTACAAAGTGCAGGAAGTCTCAGTGAGACAGCAGTGATCACAGACGCACAGAGATTTAAAAGGGACATGAGGGAGATGAGACGCGTCTCTCATTTTCTCTTTGTGCCATATACACACTGAACTGAACTGAGCTCCGTTTTGCCGGGGTTTTGTGTTGTTTTGATTTATCAATACATATTTCTCACCTCACTTCACAGGCGGTGACTTTTATTCAGCCACAATGACGGATTTTCTAGCAAGTGATGCAGTGATTTACCGAAGTTTAGGAGAAAGCAGTCCTGTCCTGCGTACTGTAAAATACGACTCAAAATGGCTACGAGGTGGGTCACCTGTTAATCAGGTACCTAAAAGGATTTTCTCTTTAGTTTCTGTTCTTTTATTAATTGTGTCTTTGTTTATTTAGAGCCTCATTTCCTTCATGCCATTGAGTACGGGAACTACGTCTACTTCTTTCTCAGTGAGATTGCAGTAGAGTACACCACCCTTGGCAAGGTCAGACACTGCAAGTACACTGCAAAAAATCATTTTTTCTAATTACTATTTTTGTCTTGTCTTCCAGGAAAAAGATGTAGACATCCTTAAAACAATATAAATTTACTTGAAGCAAAAATGCATGAAATATTAAGATTTGTTTTCAGAGTATATGTCATTAATCAAGTTTATTGAATTCTTTTCAGACTGTTTTTTCTCTTGTTTTAAGCTAAGTTATGTGTATATATATGAATCTTTTTTTAATTGTTAAATCAATCCTAATGAAGAGGTTTAAAAGAGGTCGCACACTTCCTTACATTCTTTATGTCTCATTTACTTAAACCAGGTGGTGTTCTCTCGAGTCGCTCGCGTGTGTAAGAATGATAACGGCGGTTCTCCGCGGGTTCTAGAGCGCTACTGGACTTCTTTCCTGAAAGCCCGGTTGAACTGTTCAGTTCCAGGTGATTCGTTCTTCTACTTTGACGTTCTTCAGTCATTAACCAACGTCATGCAGATCAACCACAGGCCTGCGGTGCTAGGCGTCTTTACCACTCAAGCCAACAGGTACCACAATCCCACCACAATACATTTTATATTTCCGTACACACTTTATAGACTGCCTAATTTTATTTAACTCCAATCCATTTGGTCTGTTTGTGAATGATTTGTTTGTTGGATTTTAGAACCAAACTGAATTTTTTCTCTCCTCAGCATCACTGGTTCTGCTGTATGTGCATTCTACATGGATGACATAGAGAAAGTTTTTAATGGAAAGTTTAAGGAGCAGCGAAACAGCGAGTCAGCCTGGACACCAGTTCCTGATGAAATGGTGCCCAAACCCCGGTGAGTCATGATAGGTTATCAGAATACTAACAATCCATTTGACACCAATATCGGCAAATATCACCTTTCTCAAAACCACTTTCAACTCTGCAAAAAGTATGCTATTGATCGCATTCATTTTTCTTAAAATTTCAAAATTAATATAAATATTATAAATACCATAGTACAGAACGTAGTCTTCAAGTAGTACTCCATTAAGTAAATACTGGTTCGAGTTCTTCATTTATCATTTATCACATTTCATGAGTAATTATTCATGAAAACATTCAAAAATGAAAGAAAATAGACAGCAATTACAAGCAGCAGAGTTTAAAAAGAATACAAATACATTACCATTCAAAATTGTGGCATCAGTAATATGCAAGGGATAATCCACGGCTAGCTGAGCATTAAAGATTTTAATACACGACGTGGGGGCAAAGAACCACCCAATGCGAAGCCTCCGCAGAGTGCATTCAAGTCGTTTGATGCACAGCTAGCTGTGGATTATCCCGCTTATACCATGGTCATTTGCCAGCGTTGACAACTTAAAGCTGTTATTCATGTTTTTGTAGCGCAATATTTGACCGGAAGGTCAAAAATGATGGTTATTTTTGTCAGTTACTACTAGTTAGATCTAGCATTCTGCCCGCTTTAAATTAGACACAGAGATAAAGTAGTGTGGTAAGATTACTTTTATTTTAAATAATGAATTACCATTTATTTGAATTAACTGACCAGAGAGAGAGAGAGAGATGAGAGATGCATGTGTGAATTACCTGTGTCTGTGCAGCATCGTAACAATGAAGCTGTGCGTTTAATTACTTCGAAACCAACAATGTTGCCACTTGTTGCTGAGAAATATAATGTAGAGATTCAGTATCAAAGCTTTTTTTTTATTAATAAAAGTCACGGGCCAGGGTTGATAAGTTTCTGTGCTCCTGAATGTTTCTGTGTGTGCTCAGAGCAATCTCCGATCTCTGTGTGCGAGTGGTGTGTGTGTGTGTGCGTGTGTGTGTGCGTGTGTGTTCAATAAAAACAACGTGTTAATATAGAAAGGTGATTAAACTGACTTGGAATTACCTGTGCATTAAACAGTTTTAATGCACACCTTCCAGCCAATCAGAATCGAGTATTCAGACAGACCATGGTATAATTTTATTTTATTTTATTTTTTACAGTGTTTCAAAGAAATTTTATTTAAAATAAATACTATCCTTTTTAACTTTCTATTCATTTCTAACATTCCTGAAAAAAACATTGCAAGCAGCACAACTGTTTTCAACATTGATAAAAAGAAAGGTTTCTTGAGAACAAAATCAGCATATTCGAATGATGTATCATGTGGCACTGAAGTCTGGAGCATTGATGCTGAAAATGCAGCTTTGCAATCACAGGAATAATTTAAAAGATACTAAAACAATACAGACAAAAGATATTAAAACAATTGTAATATTTCCCAACATTTTTGACCAAATAAATGAGAGAGCCCTAGAGTAACATGAGAACTTTGCACCAAAGGATATATTAACAAAACAAATCCAACCTAAAACACTACATACACACAAGTGCCAAAGAATAGACTTTCTTGTCATCCTGCTCTGCATGATATATGCCTAGACCTGTTCTCTGGAGCTCAGAGAGCAGCTTGTTCGGCCTGATGGACTCTTAAAACAGCTTTTATTTAACAGTGGCAGATGGTTGGAATGGTTCTTGTTAATTGTATGTCTGTGAGCTGTTTTTGTTGATCATTTCCATGAGTCTTCATGGGAAAGTCTGTGCAGGTAGAAGTTTATTGTTTTCGTTCTCTCTCCGTGTCTCTCTAGGCCAGGATCTTGTGCTGGTGATGGCCCTGCTGCTGGTTATAAGTCCTCCACAAATTTCCCTGATGAAACTCTTACATTCATTAAGTCTTATCCACTTATGGACGAGGCCGTTCCGTCTGTCAACAACCGACCCTGCTTCACACGAACCACCAGCAGGTACGCACACACAACACACATGATCCAATAAAAATTAGACACTCATTATTTTAGCACTCTGCCTCTGTCTCCAGTTGTTTTCTCAACATCTGCATCTCTTTCTCCAGAGAGAAGGAAACTGTTATTAAAGCTGGAGAATAAATAAGCATTTAGTGTTATGATGAAAAGACAAGTTTGTGATTTGTTTTATTGACTAATTAGCTTACGTTCCTCATGCAGGTTCAAGCTGACCCAGATCGCGGTGGACACGGCAGCTGGCCCGTATAAGAACTACACCGTTCTGTTTCTGGGTTCAGAGAATGGACGAGTCCTGAAGATTCTCGCCAGCACGCACCAAAACTCCACCTACAGCACGCAGGTTTTGGAAGACATTGATGTTTATAACCCCAACAAGTGAGTTATATTGTTACGACACCATATGTTATTTTGTCTGCCCACACTAAAAGCAAAAATACTATTTGTTATTTAATATGTAGCTACGTAGTGTTTTGATAGACAATAGAATTTATATAGCACAACAGTAGGGTTCCTGAAGTAAAAATCCCATTCATTTTCGCCATGGGGAATAGAGTTGTCAAAAGTACCGACTTCGGTACCTAGCCGGTACTGAAATTTTAAAAATGTGACACTTTGAGCACTGTTGAGCGGATTCGTAAACACCTCTGATTGGCCATTGTGTTCACGGCTCATCGGATATGTCTGTGATTGGCTTCAATGATCAACGCTGTAAAAACTTTGTAAATAATCATCAATGAAGCTCTTCACCAAGCGCTTACACAGATACAAACGGGGTGCGTTTGAAAGCAGGCGTCTATCACGGACCAGTCCGCTGATAGACACCTGCTTTCAAACGCTCCCGCTTTCAAAACACAAAGCGCTTCCGTGTGCTTTCAAACACTGCCGTGCATTGATCATTGAAGCCAATCACAGACGTATCCAATGAGCACGTCAACACAATGGCCAATCAGAGGTGTTTACGAATCCGCTCAACAGCGCTCAAAGTGTCACATTTTTAAAATTTCAGTACCGATAGATACCGAAGTCGGTACTTTTGACAATTCTAATGAGGAAATTGATTTTTAATGATGATTACTTTTAAACCGTTAAAGACAGACCTATGAGATTGTTAATCAATGGTATGCTTTTGTTAAAGCTATCAACCTGTATTATTTTAACACATTTTTTTAAATAATCGTGTTTAACAGTGGATTTTCTGGTGAAAAAGTACATTTCCCATGATTCTGCAAAGAAATCTCCACCAATCAGAGTATCATGACAAGCAAATTATGCCAAAAGAATACTTTAGCGCCCAACCCACTCCAGAGGAAGCACTGCGAAAAGATGTAATAGAGTCAGTCTCTTAAACTACTTAAATATTTGTATGTATATTTTGTAATATGCATATTGTATTATGCATATTTTGCTAAATATGCATATTTTGCAATAAACATAAAATACTGTATATTTATATAAGATCAACATCTTTAAATCAATAGTTTTATATTTTTCCATTGTTTTCAATTCAGTTATGTCATTCAGATTTTCTTTGGGGGGACTGTGAATGGATGGGAAAACTGGAAGGGCACTGTTACACTCTAGAAGAGAAGTTTTTCAGTTAAAATAATCAATTATCAAGAATGAAATATTTTTGGGCTTTTATACCTTTATTTTGATAGGGCAGTATGAGACAGACAGGAAACAATGGGAGAGGAGAGAGGGGAGCAGGATCGGGGAAAAGATCTCGAGGACTCGAGTCGTCCAAGGTGCTGCTGCACCATATGTCAGATCACTGCCCGCGAGGTTATGGCTCTGATGCTGATCTGCATTTTGATAGAGTTTGCTTATTCTAGAATGACCTGGACAAGCCTGAGAAACAATGTGATTTTAGTGAGTTAATAGTGAATTTTAGTGTGAATTGAGTTGAAGATGCAAAATCTTTTATGCCATTGAAACCGTTTCAGAGTATATAAGAGCTGTACCAAGATGGCTGCCAAGTGGACTGACTTGCCTTAAAGGGATTTTAGGGCTACCCAGTGAAAGAAACCAAGCAACAGATAAAATGCCACTTGTCTGAGCAAACACAGCTTCACCTAGAAGGTCCTTTACAAACAGATCTTCACTGTTCCGCTGTTTTCTCATGCACTTCACACTCATTGACAGGTCTCAGGCAAATATAAACGTGTACACACATAACCCCAGCTCAATGTCGACAGAGGCGTTTGATTAAGAGAGAATCTTTCCTGCAGTAAATGGGGCGGATGGTACATGTGGAGCTGTAATTGTACTCCTGGGATCTTGCCATGTTTGTGTTCCTCTTGTGTATCTGACAACAAGCCTCAACTCCAGCTGAGACTCACAAGTTCCACAACAAAATGTGACCAAATCTTCAGGCAACATTGCTCATTTTTTCCCTGAAAACCCCACCTTACTTACAAAGTTGTCCTTTGGGAATAACACTTTACATGACGCAAAGGATTTATTTTGATTATTGCAGATACAGAGGAAGATGAATTACAGTCAACCTTTATGGCATGACCTTCTTCAATCAACTCAATTGGAGTGACTCATCTGTGTGACACATATAATGGATTTCTTTCTATATTGGGTTTTTCTTTTTCTTTTATTGGGGATTGCTTTTTCCTTCCATTAGAGATAAAGGTTTACCATAACCTCCTTTAAAACCACTTTCATTCTCCTTTTGAACACAAAATAAGAATTGCTGAGCTGTTCTTTTCCATAAAATGAAAGCACGTTGTGACCAGGAGAACATGTCAAGCACAAAAAATGTTTTGCTTTTGGTTCATTTGTCAAACTACAAATCAATGGTTATGTTGAGCGCAATTGAGCACACTTTGGTTGTATACTGCACATTTTGTGGAATGTATTGGATAATCCAGGTATTCCATGCATTCAGAAAATGTGGCTATTGCATTCTTGTAGGAATGGTATGGCAGTATGCAATTCCAAACATAGCCTTTATTAGTATTAATGTTTTATGTACATATATGGTACTTTTGGATCCTCTTTAATAACTAAAATGACATATAAACACAAACCACCATTTCTCTCCTCAGATGTAATGTGCGTGGTGAGGACCGGAGGATACTGGGATTGGAGTTGGACAAGGACCATCACGCCCTGTTTGTGGCATTCTCAAGTTGCGTGATCCGTGTTCCACTCAGTCGCTGTTCTGACTACGGCAACTGCAAAAAGTGAGTGATAATGCACATGGAACCCAGAATCACAATCATTCACATTAAATATGTGAGAGCACTTAATGCAGTGTTGTACTACACCTTTAAGTATCATGTACTGTTTTAATCAAGTACGCTTATAAAGGGTATTATTGTAGTATTTTAAAACATTTATTGAAGATGGAGCCAACACTACAAACTCCATTGATGATGCAGTGCAGCAGCTCAGTCCTCAGAGAAAAATCTAGACAGTCATGAAAGAATCCTCTAAAAAGTCCTGTGCCAGTTCTCTTTTGATCTATTATGGATAACGTTCTCCATAAGTGCAGTGAAAGTGGTGTGTGTTTCCAAAGACATGCATTCATAAATGCATTCAAATTTAAACACAGATGCATTTTAGAGGGCAAAAGGTTTTAGCTTGCATCCCGGTCCAGGAAGAAGACACAGAGACGGGTTGTCGTTGATGTAGACGTGTTTCCTCCTTTGCATGCTGCAGTCCTCCAGCCAGCATCACCACATGCTTTGACTACTCGCACGCAAATTAGAGCCATCTGATTGGCCACAGGCCAAGACAGCAAACAATTCCTTTTTTTTCACACAGCTGTAGTATAAGCAAGCTGATAGACTGTGTTTCCTTTTAAAAAGATCTCCAAATCCTATCAGGGAATTTCAGTCCCGATTTCTTTCCAAAAACAATCCTGATGTCTGATCCAGCCGTGTCTTAACGTTTTACCAATCTGTTAGTTCATGCCTGCTCAGCCTCAGGAGAAACACTCACACGGGATTCTCTGTGGACTTGTGAGAAAACATCTCTTTTTTTTTTTTTTTTTTTTTCCTCTGTTTTTTTTTTTTTTTTTTTCTTGCTGAATTGTTTTCACACACGCCAAGTGCTGGATGCAAAAACAGCTGTCTTTGTTTAAATTCAAACAGTTTTTGTATCTAAAAGAACAAAAGAAGTTTGTTGTGGTCAAAGAGAATTGGAAAAAAGTAAACGGGTTATCATCAAACAGGTTCCCCTAAACTATCTTCCATTGGTTGGTCAAGCAGATAGCTCCATCCCAAAATTACACTATTGTTGAGCCACTGTTGCCATGTCAGGCTGGTTTTTATAGCACCACAGAAGCTATGTTTCCATCCAAAGTTGTGAATTTAGCTTATGAACAATTGGAATATAAACATTTGCCAATAAAGCACCGTTTCCATCCCATGTGTTCAAGAGAACAACATTCACTTCCTAGGAGAGATTGGCGCAAACTATCTGTAATAAAAATGGAAGTTGCTGCATTCAGGGAAGCCACTGTGGCTCTTTTGTCCTAAATCATAAATGACTTGCTCCTCAGAGTGCACAGACGAAACGCAATAAACGCTCTCATGTTATCTTGCATTCGGATGCCTGATGTCTGTGAACACAGTCATGTGAGGTGGTTCTGGGAGGTCATTATACCAAATAATTTTGATGACAGACTTTGGCTCAGGCATTTCAGAATAACTAAAACAAGATTTGAGATGCTGTGCAATGAAAGTGATCGGCTAGTTAGTCCAGTTATCCAATCACATCCTCTGTTGAGCCAGTTGCAGTTTTTTTTTGTTGCACATCAAGAAATTTATTCAGTAAATGTGTTTCCATTGTCGTTAATGCGCATGTCTTCTTATCAGATAAAAAAATTATCCAGCTCAATTTTTTTAATTTTTTTTTTTAGAATTTATCCACATATTGTCGTTTCCATCCATTGTTTATTTTTTTTATGCGATCCCAAAATTTGCATAATTTGCATAATAGTTTGGGTGGGACATACCAAAGGGCCTGTGAGTTTATTTATTTATTTATTTATTTATTTATTTATTTAGCCAATAAGCAATAGTTAGCTAACTAATGCTACTTGCTGGTTGGTTGCAGGTTTTATTAGGTGGTGGGACATTGTCATTCTAGAGAATATTTGATTGGACAAAAAAAGTGCAGGATGAGTCATCAATATTTTTTTCTCAGTTCCACCTGAAGATCAATATGTATATCAATTAAATAGTTTATTATCCACCTTATTTTTCAATATGGAAGTAAGCTATTTCCTATGAATTTACAAGACAGATCAAAGTGCACTAAACAGTAAAACTCTTTGCACTACAAACCAGTATGATAACAAGTAGCAGTTTGAAACATCAAGCAACATAATAAACTGTTCTTGTACAACTAAAATAACTGCCAGTAGCTTACATCGAAAGCTTTGCACATTCAGGTTAATAATTGGCCGTATAAGTAATTTTGTCAACTTTTAGTAGGTCATTAGCATACATTATAGATGACTTTAAACCTAATAGAGAGACTAAAACCACCCATAGACTAAAACCAACCAACTCCATTTTTGCTTGCATTTTTGCATTTTTTTTTTTATTATTATTATTTAAAATGGAATAAGAGAATGTATTTTATCATTTTAACACATCTAACCTTTAACAATAGATAAAGTGTTAAAGAATAGTGACCAACAGGCATAGCATGGAGAAATTAACAACCTGTGAAGAGGGAAAAAATAGCAAAAAGTGGAAGTGACCTCTCCTTTTCACTCTGATTCACATCTAGTCACCTCACACATGTTTTTTGTCCATTCTTCCCTGTCTTTCGTTCTCTTTCCGTCTCTCTTTCCGTCTGTCTCTCTCACTGTTTCTTGGAGCAACTCGGCAGCTTCGCCGTGTATCTGAATCTCAGTTGGCCTCTGGCAAACACAACACACCTGTCAATCATGCAACACTAATACACAAACACACACACACACACACTTGACTCTACAGCAGTCAGTCTCTTTCTCTCTCTCTCTCTCTTCAGTCTGACTGACTGTCTGACCAGCGAGAGGCATTAATGCTTTGTTATGGAGATGCCGTGTCTGGATGTCCCTTCCAGCTTGTCACATACACTTGGAGAGAGAGGGGAAAGGGAAATTGGGGGGAGTATGGAGACAGTGAGCGAGGAAAACACACACAACCTTTCCAGGACATGTGGTACGAGTTAACTCTGTATGTGTGTGTGTTTTAGGAGCTGTCTGTCCTCGCGAGACCCCTACTGCATCTGGCTGAGTGCGGGGAACTGTGCCACAGTGGCGCCGGGATTCAAGTGAGTTAAAGCTACATCACGCGACTCTTCTATTAGTCCTGCCACAGTAAACACTTTTACGGTTCATTAGAATAAAAGAGCATACACAGCTACTACATTCTACACACAAGCTTTCTGTGCAGTCGACAGTTCTGTGTTTCTATAGTGCACATCATTGTTAAAGGTCTCTTAGGGCTTACGTTACTCTAAACATCTTTAAAACATCTGGTAAAAATCAGATGGCCGTAAAATGTCTTCAAAATTTATAACCAAGTGCAGTTACAGAATTTTACTAGACAATATATACAATGACCAGGATGACTTCATAGATAACATTTAAAAGTAAATTTGTTAACATTATTTGATGCATTTAGGTGTCAAACTAACAGTACTAACAATACTTTTACAGCATTCATTAATCTCAGTTAATGTTAATTTCTACATAATACATTTTTAACATTTCAAGCTATATAAATTAAAGGGAAAGTTCACCAAAAAATAAAAATTCTGTTATCATTTACTTACCCTCAAGTTGTTGAACACAAAAGAAGATATTTTGAAGAATGTCGGTAAGCAAACAGTTGATGGGCCCCATTGACTTCCATAGTATTTTTTTCTTCCATACTATGGAAGTCAATGGGACCCATTTACTGGACAGACAGAGAAGCAATAGGACCAAGACACATCGGATTCATTTGTGTTATTTAGCAGTTGCAAAGATCTCTGGCTAAAAGGGCATATTGACATACCCACCATTTTATGAAATATCAGCTTGTGTCAGGGATGTATATACAGTAATACTGCCTCTCCAATTGTCAAGCAGAAGTTCATTTCATTTTTGTGTGTGTGTGTGTGTGTGTGTGTGTGTGTTATAATGAGTGCAGATCGAGGGATTGAATTTGTTATTATTAATGTTTTGCTGAGTGGTCGCTGCGGTTGTCATCATTGTGGAAAACAACAGCGGCAATATTCTTCCCAGCATGCTCTAATGTTTCCTCGCTCCTGAGTCACATACAATACAGCTGCAATTTTTATTAAAAGAAGTTAGAACCCCGAAGTGAAAATGTTACTGAGAGACCAACATCTTATTCTTAACATACTACTCTATACACACACACATACACAAACTAAATAAAGTTATTTTATTTAGCTGAATATGTTTTAATTTAACATACAGTTTCTCTGTAACCTGGTGACAGTGTTTAAATATTTTCTGGCTATGAAATTGATTATTGGTTCTTAATGTTCCTTAATGTTCCTTAATGTGTCCTAATGTGAGTATTGACAGAGATGGGGAATCATTTCATCTTGAACTCATGAACATTATTACGTACGCAGCAGATTTTCAGACCGCTGCCAACAAAATGGACGAACTTGTGAGAGTACTTATCAGTGTCCCATAAGAGCTTTGGTTTACTCCAGCATTCAATTATATGCTTCCATAGCCAAACTCATGTCAGAGTCATACATCTTCTGCTGTCAGATGCCATAAAGTCTTCTGTAATCATAGAGCGCATTAGAATTATAAAGAGCTCTAGAATCTTGGCTAGAATCTAGAATTTTGTTTTTTTTTATAGAAACCAAAAGCAGCAACACTGAAAATGTAAACCTGATGTAGATTGAAAAACAGCATTTTAAAGTGTGTCAGTAATATCTTAAAAAATACAATAAATCAGATCAATTACAAATCAAATAGTAGAATTGAATTACATAAAATACAAGTGTATAAAATACACTACCACTACCATTCAAACGTTTGTTGTTGTAACGTAAAGTCCATAAATTCTGCACTTTTGGCACTCAGACTTGTTGCACATAAAAGTGCAATATGTGACTGAAATCAGCAGGTCCAAACTGATTGGCTGGAGTAATTTTCAGGAAGTGTTCACACATCACATTAAAATAGATAACATAAAAAACTGTCATTGGTCACTTTAAATTTTAGCCACATGACCCCTTTCCAATAGGCTTTTGTCCTGAATAAGCTGCAAAAAACTTTATGTTGACTTTAAGTCTGACAATGTGAGAAGTAGAACAAGAAAGAAATCATGAGAAACTGTAGCTCCAGAGCGAACTATGCGTTTAAATTCTAATCAATGAAATCTAATGAAATTCTGCTAGACTGAGAGGGTGAAATGTAAGAAAAGAGGGCAATAGATGTACGATGTTAATACTTCGGCTTTCTCATTTTTAAAATAGCTTTGCAGCTTTTTTTTTTTTTTTTTTTGCGGTGTACTGCGGGTAGGAGAATATGAAGAAAAATATGACTTTATTATCTTGTGGGATATTTTCTCTTTGTGTTCTCCTTTTCCCTATTCGCTCTTTCCCAGGGGCAATTTAATCTCCATATGATGAGAGAGCGTGTTTGTGCTAATGTGTGTGTGCAAGTGTGTTGGCCAATTCAGGTATAATGAAAAGCATGCATCTCAAAGGCATATTGATGTTCAGATATTACGCACCTGCAAGATCCCAATTTACCACTTTATGCAGGAGATTTTTTTTTCTTGTCCTTCCATTTATCCTTCAATATGAGATGAAGTCATCCCCACTCTCTCTCTTTCCCTCTCCTTCCCTCTCGTTCTGTCACACTCTCCCCTCTCAGGTTAATGGAAATAAGGACTTTAAATCATGTCAGGTGGAGAGGGCTGATTCACAGATAGATTGAATATGCAGGGCAGGGCGAGGCAGGAGAACGGCAGGTGCCTCGGCAGAGCTGAAATGGGGTGCCGGCATTAGATGATAAGTTGTTTGTATGCTAGTGTGTTTTCTCTGAAGCTTTTTTTTTTTTTTTTTTTTTAAAGGGTCATAACATGGATTTTTTTAATATGTTCTTTGGGGTTCACTTATAATGTTAAATAATAATAGTGTATCTCAGAGTTAAACTGTGTCAGAAAAAAATAATCTTAATTATGTCAGATAACACTTAATCAAATGGTCATGGTCAGGTCAAAGTGAATAATTTTTGTTTCCAAATTTTACTGGTAGTCCACTGTATGAAGAATTTTTGGGTATAATATTTCACAGTTTACTTTATTTTGCTATCCTCACTTACATAAATTAATTATAGTGTCCTGCACCCACTAGTAAAAATATTTCAAAAATGTCTGAATAATTTTTGGTTTTACTGTAGATGCAGAGGAAATTATTATTTCCATTCGGACCCTCTATCGGAAATTATCCATTTTTAAAGTAAGACTTGTAAACCGCCACTGTTATGATTTGTTAACGTCATTGCATAGAAACAGTATCAACGCCCACTCGCTATTGCACATGAGTAAGTGTTTTGAAAACATTATCCATATAAACCTTCATTTACAGACAATTGCACAAAACAAAAATGCTCTGAACAATCATATAATCCTCCGTCACGATCCGGGACGCCATTAAAATAAATCATCTACTTGTTTCTGACACTGGGATCCTTCTGAATCTGTACAGAGATGCAAACGAACGTTCTTTTAAAGCGAACATTCTTTCACTCTTCCATTTGTCCTGTTGTCGACAGACACAAGTGCATGAAGTATGTCAGAAACTGAATGCACATCTATAAACTGTATCCAGTGTAGACAGCGTTAGTGATTATAATGGGTTCTATTTGCTTTTGATGTGTCGCAATGCTCACATCCAGTGTAGGCAAATGTCAGCAGTTAAGCGACTGAATGCCAGTGGGCGGGGCCTATGGTGTAATGATGTATAATTTTTCATTGATGTCTTGCTCTGGAGGCAGGTATATGCAAATGTAGTTGCCCATGTGACGTCACAGATCCCTCAATATCGAAACAAGCCATTTTTGGAGCTTGATTAAATAAATGGTTTGTTTATAATGAGGAGGACATTTTAAGCTATGCAACTTGCAGGATGTTTAAATGGTACAGAGACCTCTTATATGTCAAAAGATCAAGACAAATTTGATTTCTCATGTCATGACCCCTTTAAAAAGTCATCATTGTATCCTGTGCTCCAAGGTTAGATAGTTTCCACTCAATATAGATCAAATATACTCAAATTAAATCAAGTGAGACAAAATATTTAAGAGTGAATGAAGTTATTTTTGATGCCAATAACCTCCAAATATGATGATTAAATTCAGCAGTCAAATGTATGCGATTTAAAAATGTAATAATTGGCATTTATTTTATCACTTTACAGCTTTTAATAGGGTTTTTTTTCTAGAATTTTCCTGCTGACCTCATATACTCCCTTGTGCCGGTCTTGTTTCCACAGTTGAGCCAAATTAATTGCATCAGGCAAATAGCACTTTTTATGAACCGAGTTGTGTGAATATGGGGCAATAAACCTAATTTACATTAAAATCAAAGCATCTTTGCCCTGAAATTAATTGTTATAATTATGCACTAATAATTAGGTTCGTGCATTTTGCACCTGAACTTGATTGCAAGGTGCATAATAAATAAGATGCACATTCTTCCACTAAAATACCACACACAAAAGTGCTAAGTGACATGCAGTGATTTTTGAGAATCTGGTAACACTTTATTTTACAGTGTCCGTTACACATCTTACATGTACTTACTATAGTAATAACATTAAATTATGCATAATTGCAAGCAAGTAACTCATAACCCTAATTATGTAGTAAGTACATGTAGTTAAATAATATTACAGAGTACTTAAATGTATAATTACACTGTAACAAGGACACCTTAAAATGAAGTGTAACCGAGAATCCTGATTTGGACTTACAGATACGTACTTCATTAGACCACGGCCCCACCAATCTGATTACATCTCCATGGTAACACTGAGAGGAAGCAAAAACTGACAGAACATGTTATGCGTCTGTGTGCGAGATGTCACTCAGGTGTTCGGCAATGAGCAGCAATGACACGCTCGGTTCTGTGATGCCAGGAGCAGTGGAACATTGCAGTCGCTCAGAGCAACGTGTCACCGTGGTTACGCTGTTAGGCTGCATGAGTCAGCAACGTCCCTCTCAGTAAACATATTCTATTCAAATTTGACTTAATATGCTGTTTTACCCAAACACTCATTTCCTTCACACAAAGGTTCTTATATCTGAAATGGTCATAGCTGAAGGCACTCTTACTTATTGCCATTCGTGTGCTTGAATGAATAAAATTCCCCGTAGCTTGTTCCACTAATTTGACATGTGAACACATTAATTACATATGTGCACATGTTAAATTCATTCAGAGTTTGTTTAATCACTTGTAAATAACAGTGGAGCTTGATATTTGCGTAATGATTTGAAATGACGTGTGAAACTACGTCATGTGATGTTCTAAATTTAACTTTTTTTTTTTTTTCTTTTTTTTTTACCAGCCTTGAAGCCTTTTTTTAATTAAAATATATATTTTGAAATTATAACAATAGGATTATTGCACTAATATTCATTAGAGATTTATTTCATGGAAAACAGTTGCACTTGTTACATCTGCGTCCTTTTGAAGATGAGTCTCCATTTCTCAATCAAATTGTCTGTCTCAAAAACAGACATATTGTGATGACGTTCCTCTATAATTTCATTTATATGGCTTAATGTCAGTAATATTATTAGTAAATGGTGCTCCGTAGAGGTAAAATGTACTTGGATAATTTGTTGGAAGTCATGACATTTTTATTAGATGGTTTGATTTGAATTGTGCATGTCACTTTACTTACAGTGCGATTTAAATGGAGTAATATATATTGCAGTTCCTATGAAATTGCCAAATTTACTCTCATTTGGTGCTTAATTTAGAATTCTTGTGTAAATATATGTGTACATTCTAATACATTTGCAATTGTTTCCCATCTCATGGCCATGAAGACATGGCTGTCAGTCATGGTATAGAGGCAGTGTACTTGTATGGCAGACACTCAATCCTCAATCATATTGTAGCATGTTATTTCCCTTTACAGTTGCTCGGAGAGGCAACAACAGACTGCTGACAGCACAACTAATTAGAAGGATCATTCAGCGAGAGGCTCACAAAAGAATGATTGTCACTCCCTTGTCCTCTTTCTCACTCCTTCTCCTGCTCACTCTCTTCTTCTCTCTCTCTGTTCTGTCGTTCTTCCTCTCTGTCTCTGTCACAGGTCTGGATTTGAACAGTATGTGGAGAGTGGATATCCTCAGTACCCAGACAGCTGTCATGGTGAGTTCCAGACAGTCCGAGCTGACTTGCTCCCAGAGATCATAACTCATTCACACTATTATTACATCCCTACACATTTCTGCTACAACTCCACTATTGTTCCAGAACTCTAGAACAGTTTTGAGAGAATCTCATGGAACATGTCAAAAACATGTCTAGGTCATGTTTCTCTCCAACAAGGAAAGAGACCGTAAGAAATGACACCTTGAAACCTCTTTGAACTGTGCAAGATTTTTGTATATTGTGAAATTATTTTTCTGACAACTAAGTGTAACCGATCCTACTCGAACCACTCCGAGCGGGATTCGAACCGGCATCTCCGCTAATAATGCTAATAGTGCTAATAATGCTGAGGCCAGGGAAGTGAGGTTTACATGCACAGCTCATACTTGCTTGCTTCCATTACACTCAAGCCTCCTAAACCTCACTCCTATCCGGGTCACGGCACCAAATGTAACCGGTCCTACTCGACCCACTCCAAGCGGGATTCAAATCGGTGTCTCCGGCATCAGAGGCAGGCGGGCTAATAAGGATGCTAAAGACCGCAGTCTCTAGCGCCAGTCGCTAGCTTGCCTCTTGAGGCCATGGGAGTGAGGTTTACATGCACAGCTCATACTAGCTTGCTTCCGTTACACTCACGCCCCCTAAACCTCACTCCCATCCGGGTCATGGCACCAAACATAGCCAGTTCTACTCGACCCGCTCCCAGCAGAATTCGAACCATTGTCTCTGTCATGGGAGGTGGGCGTGCTAACAAGGACACTAAAGACTGCAGTCTCTAACGTCTGTCGCTAGCGCGACTCTTGAGGCCAGTGGAGTGAGGTTTACACACACAGCTCTTACTAGCTTGCTTCCATTGAATAAGCACCTCTCCCCATTCTCAAAAATGATATATTATTTAAATGCTAAAGTACAGTATAATTTAATTGATGCTGATTTTAAGTAATAATAATATGATATAATTTACACTACCATAATGTTACAAAAGATTTATATTTCAAATAAATTGTTCTTTTAATCGTTTTCTAAAACTGTTCATCAAAGAACCCTATATGATTTTTCTACAAAAATGTTAAGCAGCAGAAAACTTTTTCAACTGTGAAAATAATAACAAATGTTTCTTCAGCACCAAATAAATGGTGAGCACAAGAGACTTCTTTCAAAAACATTAAAAAACACCTTACATCTTACAGTTGTTGTTGTTGTTGTTGTCTTTGTTTTTCGCATTAGAATAATGAGAGCTTGGGGATGAAATGTGCCTCATTGTCATGAAATTGATGTCACAATGCGCAAAAAAAAAAAAAAAAAAAATCTTGATCCTAAATTACACTTCATTTTCTTTTTCCACTTTGAGGTTGACAGATTTCTTTGTGAGATTTTATTTATTTATTTATTTTTTATTTTTTATTTTAAGGGATGATGTACAAACTTAAATGTTACCATTTTATGCAAAATACAAGATTTAGCCTATGGCTAAGTTTGATCTGCAGTTCTGTATATATTAGATTCATGTATCATGCATTCTTGTGCTGTAATTGCAAAAACCTTAACCGTAATAAGAGTACTGTAGTGTCCGGCCTTGAATGACTTATTGCATTTATGCATCAAAATGGAGGCAGATGCAAAATGTTACTAAAAGTCAACACTGTTCAGTAAATAAATAATATTGATATTCGATAAATAATTTGATTTATTAATGGTAAAAATCACAATAATCTTCTGCCAAGTATTATAGTTCATTAGGCTGAACGTAGGCCTACTTGATCTTATTCTTCTTTTATTCTTTCTGTAGATGTGTTGGCCACAACTCGCAAGCAGAACCCTGCGGTGGACTCTGCGTACGGTCAGTGCACTAATTCAATCTCACAAGCTTTAAATTCAGACATTAAAATTGCTTTAGTAAATGATTACCCTTTGTCCAGCCATATTCACAGTCATGTTCATATCCATTGACCATTTTAAATCAGAAATTATATGGCCAGCAGAAATTATATGGCCAGCTTAAGTTGGGCCTTGCATTCAACAATAGGCACAGATTGCTATTATTTTTTCTACACTGTGTCACTAGTGTCTTGGTGTGAATATTACATCATGTCTTTTTTATACCGACAGTTTGCCTTTCACGCACACATGCATAAATCTTCAATCTGTCCCATTCTGACCTCTGAGCAGCTCTTACAACAACTCTCAGAGAGGCGTTAGTTTCCCAGATCAATAGAGTCCGTTACACAAATGACCCGCAGTGAGGCTGCAGGCTGCAGATCTGGACGGCAGACAGAAATGTCCTGCAGGGCTGTGGGACGTATCAGAGAGCTCTGAGCAAGAGCTTTGGAGGAACAACTGAAAATCACGATCTGACAAATTAATTTTCTCACTGAGTGGATGTGTGACGGTATGTGTGTGTGTGTGTGTGTGTGTGTGTGTGTGTGAGAGAGAGAGAAATGTGTGTATGTTGTGATAGACGGTGCATGTGTATGAGAGATATTGAGAGAGAGAGAGCATATGTGTGTGTTTTGGAAGGAGAGAGGGGAAGCGTGTGTGTGTGTGTGTGTGTGTGTGTGTGTGTGTGTGTGTGTGTGTGTGTGTGTGTGTGTGTGTTGAAGAGAGAAATAGAAATGTGCAGTATTATATTTCAGACAGTCATGAGCTAATACTAGCTGACAGCTGGCCCGTGTGTGTGAAAGTGTGTGTTAACATCCCTGGGTGGTGGTGTCTGATTTTGCTTCTAAAGCGTGCCAGTGGATGCAGTGTGATCAGGGTCAGAGCATACAGCTATTGTACCACACACAATACACTCTGCCTCTCTCTCACACACACATCACAGCTCCCCATCCTTTGTGGATCATGGAGAAATATCCAGTATATTTCTCAAAATCCTTGTATTACCATCTGGATTAGTCACATGAGGTTATTAATATAGATGAGTTTTAGTAAATATTAACATTTCCAAGTCACCTGCTTTGTTCTTTTCTAATCTCCAGCTTATGAATCAGTGCCACTGTTTTTTGAGCTGATTATAGTGCTAATATATTTCTAAGATGGCCTTCAATCTGTCCATCAGCCAATTAGAGAGAGGTAAATAACTCCCTGGTGACAACCTAAAAAATTTTTTTTGTTTGTTATTAATAATTTTAAAGGCACAATATGTAAATTTCACCGCTAGAGGTCACTTATTCAAAACAAAGGCGTAGCTTGATGACGCCTTGATTTTGTGGAATCATGGGAGGTGTTGTCTACAGCCAGTGGAAAAGAATCCGACCGGATTTGGCAGAAATCATATTATTGGATGAGCTTATGTATTAAAGATTTATTAACATTAATGTAATATGAATCAGGGTGTGGCTAAAAGACGTTGAAGCGTAACAAGGCCGCTGGAGCGATTGCTAATGAGAGACCAGCACGACACACGGCTCGAGAGCAGTGGACCGCTTCCGCTTCTTCCGGTCATGCGTATGTGGGGTAACGTGGAGCTGTTTTATCATATTAGATACAATTCTGTTTTGAAAGTGTTATAATTCTACTCTGTACATTCGCTACTATGAGACACTTGTTGGACGCTGCAGTAAGCTAGATCGATATTAGGCATGGTAAAACATGGTACTCAATCAAGAAAACAAGATTTAAACAATAAGACTTACTGTGTTTAGCTATATAACAATAATTAGTTTTCTTTTGATGAATGTATCCAAACAGTTGCTCACCTGTCTAATAAAACACATAATATATTAAAACGTCTTTGATGTTTCCATGGTTTCTACAAAATAAAACCAGAAATCGAGGGTAACGCGGGTCATTGATAGGCGACAGTTAAAATTGCTTATTTCTCTGGATTTAAACAATCTTGGAAACATTTGGGATAATGTAAGTACACAAGTCAACAAAATATATAACATTGTTCTAGTGGTTTTTGGATATTTTAATCTTACTTATTGTGCCTTTAATAATAATAATTTTTATTTATATAGTGCCTTTCCATAGCTCAAGGACATTCTACATTAAGAAAAAGATAACTGCAATAGGGAAGACAATAATAACAGAAAATAGAACACACAGAAGAGAAGAATATTACAAAACAGTAGATTAAAGCACAGATAATACAAAGACAATAAAAGTGGCATTACAAAGAGGTAGCACACAGCAACATAGATTCATGCATAAAAATACAGAACACTACTTAAGAAAATAAATGGGCTTAGAGTTGCGATTTGAATTCAGAAACATTATTAAAGCAACAGTGGCTGGGAGAGAGAATTCTAGAGTTTAGGTGCGAAAGCTCTAAATGATCTACCCTCCATAGAAGAGACGTGATACCTAGGGACAAAGAGAAGGCCAGATTCAGAAGACTGAAGTGATCGAGTCGGGATAAAGGGGACAAGCAGTATTTTGTACTTGATACAATAGGAAGGAAGGAAGAATTACGAGAACAAATGAAGGAGAGGAAGAAAGGAAGAATTACGAGAACAAATGAAGGAGAGGAAGGAAGGAAGAATTACGAGAACAAATGAAGGAGAGGAAGGAAGGAAAGAAGGATTACAAGAACAAATGAAGGAAGGAAGGAAGGAAAGATTACGAGAACGAAGGAAGGAAGGAAGGATTACGAGAACAAAGGAAGGAAGGAAGGAAGGATTACGAGAACAAATGAAGGAGAGGAAGGAAGGAAGAATTACGAGAACAAATGAAGGAGAGGAAGGAAGGAAGAATTATGAGAACAAATGAAGGAGAGGAAGGAAGGAAGGAAGGAAGGAAGGAAGGAAGGAAGGAAGGATTACGAAAACAAATGAAGGAGAGGAAGGAAGGAAAGAAGGATTACAAGAACAAATGAAGGAAGGAAGGAAGGAAGGAAGGATTACGAGAACAAATGAAGGAAGGAAGGAAGGAAGGAAGGATTACAAGAACAAATGAAGGAGAGGAAGGAAGGATTACGAGAACAAATGAAGGAAAGGAAGGAAGGAAGGAAGGAAGGAAGGATTACAAGAACAAATGAAGGAGAGGAAGGAAGGAAGGAAGGATTACAAGAACAAATGAAGGAGAGGAAGGAAGGAAGGAAGGAAGGATTACAAGAACAAATGAAGGAGAGGAAGGAAGGATTACGAGAACAAATGAAGGAGAGGAAGGAAAGAAGGATTACGAGAACAAATGAAGGAGAGGAAGGAAGGATTACGAGAACAAATGAAGGAGAGGAAGGAAGGATTACGAGAACAAATGAAGGAGAGGAAGGAAGGAAGAAATGATTATGAGAACAAATGAAGGAGAGGAAGGAAGGAAATAAGGATTACAAGAACAAATGAAGGAAGGAAGGAAGGAAGGAAGGAAGGAAGGATTACGAGAAGGAAGGAAGGATTACGAGAACAAATGAAGGAAGGAAGGAAGGATTATGAGAACAAATGAAGGAAGGAAGGAAGGATTACGAGAACAAATGAAAGGGAAGGAAGGATTACGAGAACAAATGAAGGAGAGGAAGGAAGGAGAGATTATGAGAACAAATGAAGGAAGGAAGGAAGGAAGGACGGAAGGAAGGAAGGAAGGATTACGAGAACAAATGAAGGAGAGGAAGGAAGGAAGAAAGGATTATGAAAACGAAGGAAGGAAGGATTACGAGTACGAAGGAAGGAAGGAAGGAAGGAAGGAGAGATTGCGAGAACATGAAGGAGAGGAAGGAAGGAGAGATTACGAGAACAAATGAAGGACAGGAAGGAAGGAAATTACGAGAAGGAAAGTATCGGAAATTAAGAAAAAGAATGGAAGGAAGACATGAAGAGAAGGAAGAAAGGACAGAGAAAGTTTAAAGAAGGGATGAATGAAGGATGTAAGAGATCAAAGAGGAAATAAGGAAGGTAGAAAGCAAGGGTTGAGAGAGATCATGGAAAAAAGAAAGAGAGATGGAGGATGGCATCATGGCATTGGGCTGTACTGTCATGGATGTGTGGGACGCTGGATGGCGTGTCCCTGTGCTCCTCTCTATCTGTGTGGTGTGAAAGAGCACACAGTGGGTGCACACATTCAATGAGCATTCCCACTGCTTCATTCAGCCACCAGAGCTCCTCTTCCAGCCACTGGAAATGACATGGCAGTGCAGCTTCTCACCTCACGCTGAGACAAAGCCTCCCACGGCACCTTGGCATGGTAATTAGAGCTCTACCTGCATTCAAGAGGAGTTATTACATCCTCAGAACTCTCGCCGTCTTCCCACTGTGTGATAAAGCCATCCCATTGTGAAAGGTGGACAAAAATTCCCATAATGCACCACTGTTTTCCGACAGCTCTTTTCTTCCGGCACCCTTTAAATAGAATGGAAACGGAATGATAATAAAAGCATCCCATGTGCCAGCCCCGAGCTCCCCTGATGAGCGGCCACTGTGTGGCACAGATGGCAAGATGACAGGCTTTATTTAGAGGTGGGCAGGCAGAGGATGGGCTCCGCGCTTGGCCCTGGTCAACCGGCTGCTGCTGCTGATGATGAGTACTGTGTGCCGCTACATTAAGCATTAGTCCGGTGATGGAGCTCCTCACAGCAGCCTGAGCCCAAGGACAACGAGTCTTTCAGAAAGAGAACTCCGCAAGGTCGCCGGTACTTTAAGTCGCCCAGGAATGAGGAGAGCTAAATCTCAGAATCGGACTCATGAGGATATCCTCAAAGTATATGGTCCGCAAGTATGTTTAGGATCAGCGCATTGTGGGGGATGGATGGAGAAGGGAGGGGAAACTGTTCAAAAAGAGGCTTCTGTGAGATTAGCTCAGTTCAGATCAAATGCCTCCAAGTTTCGATTCTGCCAGCTCTGGGGTTAGAAATTCATGTGATACCACAACAAAACAAAGAAAATGTAATATTGATTTTGCTGCAAGAAGATGTGTTTTGTTTTTTCATGTTTTACGTGATTTGTACTGTGATTTCTATAGCACCCTTCATATAAATTTTATAACTTCTGAAATTTTTTACTAAACTATTTAAAGGAATGGTTCATCCAAAAATGAAAATTTGATCATCATTTACTCACCCTCACATCATTACAAATCTGTATAGTGTTCTTTCTTTGGTGAAAGGCAAAATAAGATTTTTTTTTTTTTTTTTTTTTTTTTCTCAATGGTGTTTTCCATGTTAATGTGGTTCCATTTATATACTACCATAGTTTTTAATAATATTTTAAATTAGCTTTTATTTTTATATTTTAGTTTTCATTTTAGTAATCTTGTATTGTGCTTTTGTTATTTTTATTCATTTGTTTCTTTTAATATTTAATATTTTAATATAATCTTTAATTTATTTTTAGTCATTTTGGTACTTCAGTTTAAACTTATTTTAGTTCAGATAATTGTCAAGGCAACATTTCTAATTTTCATTTAGTCTGAGTTTTTTTATTTAACATTTGAAAAAATTAATAGTTTAAGTTATATGGACAAAAAAAAAATCTCTTTAAAACCCTAAAATGAAAATTCTGTCATAATTCTGTCATCACTCTCATGTTGTTCCAATCCTGTACAATGTTAATTCTTCTATGGAAAGTGAAAGAACATATTTTGAAGAATGTTTCAGCTGTTGTTGCCCACAGTGGAGGTCAATGGAGTCCAAAACAACCACACTGGACCCCATTGACATTGATTGTATGGACAAAAAACACTGAGACACATTGTATTATAATTATAAACAGCATTGTACAGGCTGTGAATGAAATCAGGGTGAGTACCTGATGACTGATTTTTGGGTGAACAATCTCTGATACTGTACAAAATGGAAATATGCTGATCTAATATATTTAAATGGATGTTTTCCTGATTTAAAATGCATATTATGGATATTTCTGATAAGTAACTTTGCCTTCCAATACAACCACAGGAAAGACCTCACCCACAAGCGCCAGCACAACCAATCAGGGGCCAGCTCTGCCTAAAGTCAAGGGTGTCTCTGAGACAGGTACCCACCCCGAGGAGGGGAGGCGGGGAGGGCAGGGTTCTCCTGACTTGGAGCCAGGCAGTGTGGAGATGGAGGGTAAGGGGGTGGGGAGAGGCCCTTGGCCCATTGTCTGTCTTCTAGCTTCCCTTTATCCCAAGTTTCAACTTTTCTAGCGCTGTATTGGATTCCGCTGCATGACCCCACAGCTGCGCACAACACAAAATATACTCACAAAGAAACAAAGTAAAAAGAATCACAAAGAATCAAAGTAAAGTGCACACTCACACATATACCGACTTGGAGATGCAAACAAATTCTCTTTCCTAAAAAAAAACCAAAAAAAAAAACCTTTGAGTCAAGCAATCTGCTAGTCCGTGCTCATCGCATTCGACCTTCCCTGTTGTTCCATCTAGACAAACAAAAGGAACGAATTGTCTGCAGTCGTCTTTGTTGTTTTAATACATTTAAGTCTGCCCTATATCTCCAAAGGTACTTTGTCTGGTTTCCACTCATGTATCCCTGGCTGAAGTTTGCGAGAATGCAGCAAAATGATCATAAATCCTGCGCCTGCCGTTATGATCATCCACTCAGCCTGTAATGAGAAGCACCAGCAGTCGATAAATAAGCAGCAACTACAGACCCGCGGGCAGACGCCGCCTGATAGAAATTTTCAGCGTGCAATCTATTCAGCCGCTCGGTCAAGAGCAGTCGCACGCTTGTGCAATCAAACGACCTGCAGACAGGAGAGGTGCGGTGGTTTATACACAATTCGCCTTATATCTCCCTCTCTTCACCTCCCTCAACTTCTGTATCCTTGTTGATGAGGGGTAATGTGTTGATACACACAGTGCCTCAGAGGGCTGATGGTTTTTCACACCCGGCCTCAATGTGACATTTAGTCATACTGATTAATTTAAAATTATACAACCATTACTTCCTGTCTAAGCAACAGTTCCTTGTCTGTTTTCAGCATTTCAGACCAGAGTATGTGAGAGGTGCAGATAATTTCATATTCATTAATTTAGTAATGGCATCTAATTTTAGTCTACAAAAATATTAGTTTGATGAGAAAATTGAAAACAAATATTCAAACATTCTATGTATTAATTTAAATGTTTTTGCTTTTTTTGCAGAAAGAGCATATTCACAATGTGACTTAGTTTAAGTTCACATGTGCATTTGTTTAATTTTGTGCAGATGCAAGATGTAATATTACATTTATGTCATGTATATGGGTCAATGACGTGATGGGTCATTTTTTTTGTCCAAAGGCCTTTATAATAATAATAAACAAAGATATGACATCCAAAGTATATAAGGTAGTACAACTAGATCTCTTTTACTGAATCCAAAAGATTTTAATTATATTTTGCTACATATAAAGTTATTTTAAAGATTTTGAAGTGTCAAAAGGTCATTTGGTTTAACCGTCCAAAGGCCAATATAGACATTTCATTTGTGATTAAAACATCTTAAAATGTAATAAATGTATATATTCTTTATTCTGGCATGATTTCATAATCATATATCAACATTGCTTTGTTATGAGAAAGAATGTCCGGAAAAATTAATTTCATTGGTGTCATTCGGAGTAACCAATATAAAGGGACCATTTTGGATCAAGTAATGCGTTCAATATCATGTGACAGGATGTGACATCATTCAGACACCTGCAAAGGACGCAAAGTAACTAACTCTCTTTTAACTATTGAAAAATTAATGTTTTCACTTGCTCATACGCATGTCCCGAAACATCAGATCATTCGGTACAACCGCTATAAAACATGGAAAATGTTATAATATTTTAAAAACTTGTACTAAATATAAAATGTTTGATTTTCCTTTTGCTAGCTAGCTAGCAAGCTAACTAGCTAGCTAGCTAGATATCAGCCTGTTAGTATTGTTTGAAAACATCGTCATTCGGTATAACCAAAAGTGTCATTCAGTAAAACCAAAATTTTGGTTAAACCGAATTACTTTTTTGGTGACAAATTTTGTCCATCTTGTAAAAAATGGCAAAAGCAGTGTTAATTGATTATAAGAACCACATAATCTCATTGTTAACACTTAATAAAACTTCAAAATGAATTATATCTCCATTATGTTTTTTTTTTACACTTTTAAAAACCTTATTCGTCAATGACCCATATACTGATTAAACTCATTAATAGGATGCATTTGGGTGACTTACCTAATTCCTCTAGAAAAGTGCTTCAGTTTACCAGTGCTCATTCACTGTTCAGATTTGGCTTACGCGGTTCAGCCCCTGGCATTATTGACTTTGATTGGATCATTTGAAACAATCATATTCAATCTTAGATTTTTCTTCTTCATAAACATTGTTAGTACGCTCAGCTCAGTTATTCGAGCTCTTAGTTAAAATGTCATTTGCTAATGATTCAGTCTTTGCCTTTATTCAGTCTGCATCATTAGGGTTTATTTTAGTAAGCAGGGTCAGAGTCAAGCGATCCATTCCATTCCTACGAACTTAGGTAGTGTTGACTTAAGCATGCGTGGTTGAATCTCTCTCTCTCTCTCTCCCTCTATATATATAAAAAGAAAGCGATAATGATGTCTGCCGAAACTAAATCTCTATTTGTTCTGAGGTGGCTGCTGCCTAGTCCACGCCGCTCGTTAATGTTATTTTAAACACACCTTCTCACAGGTCATTCACACACTCGAATAAGTGCTATGATGGCAGGAACTCTGGCCCCTAGATAATTTGCGTGAGTGTTAGAGGACGGACTGCCATGAGGGGGTGGGCGGATTCTGAAACTCATTAAAACACAGTCAAAGATGAACTGACAATGAACTCCGGCTGAACTCCGGGCTGAAGACGCATTCGGTCCTGCAGAGAGGCTATTAATACCGCAGCAGGAAGAGAAACGGAGAGAGACTGAGGTTTAGGGAGTCAGCGAGGGATGGAAACATGTTGAAATTGGGTGGAAGACATTGAGGCATTCACATCGAAGAAGCGGAAAGATAATGGAAAAAGACGGAGTGCAAAATCTGCTGATTTTCAGTCCAATCACACACCCAAACAAGACTCCAATAAAAAACTAAAAAATCCACTCAGTAAAGGCAGGTGTGGTAACGGTTTTAATCGACTTTATAGGAGCTCTGCTCCCGAAAAGAGCAAAGTGACGTCCTTCTCATTAAAGCGTTTCACTTGTAAATGTCACAGTCAGCCTGCCGCCCATGTAGCCAGAGCCAGGTAATAATGTCCATCACCAAAGGTCACAAAAAATGGATCCTGTTTTCCCCGAAAATTCTCCTTATATCAACCAAGCACATGCCCTCACACATGCAGACTCGACACACACAAGCTAGTAAGTAGTGCACACAGACACACGCTACTTATTTCTAAAGAACTGTGGGCTCATACAGTGCTCGGATCCATATAATGCGCTTCCTAAAACCCTCTGCCCCCCTCTCCTTTTCCTTGCCCCCTCCCTCTCATCCTCCGGCCCTTCTGACTGGAGAGATGTAGTGTTCTGTTAACCTGCCTGTTTTTTTCAGACTAATGCTTCACCTTCTTATGTTATAAAGCCTTCCTTATTTTCCCCCTCTGGGTTTAGTTTAGAGTCTCGTAAAGCCTGAGCGCTGTAGTCCGACTTTAACATTATTGTCTTCAGCTTTTTTAGTTCTTCTAGAATTCTGCCGCCCTTTTTTGTCTCAAATAGTTCATAATTTTCTTCTAAGGATTAGAGATACTTGAACTAGACATGCAACTCAGGCTTCAGAGTGAGACTGTATAAAGTTTGATTGCTTCCCGCATGCTTGTTGTTTGCTTCTCTAAGGTTGTAAGATCTCGAGCTGGACCAGCTGCTCGCTTCCCTTGAGTTTTCGCATTTATTTTCCAATCTGCTTGTGTGGTGTGTCAACAAGTATGTTTGAAACCGCTGCATGAATCTAACGTCATCTACGTTTGAAAGCGCATCTTCGGTTTGCTTAAGAGGAGTCGCTCTCCAGTGAGAAATCTGCTTTTTTGGCTTTGAATGCATGATGCATCGAATTATGCATGATGTTTTGAAATGTGATATTCTATAAAATGTGTTGACTTCTGTGGATTCTAAAGGTCTTTTCACATGATTCGCATCAACCTTATCTAATGCATTGAAGTCTACACCATTACCCCCGACACTGTCTTGCAATGCGATGCTCAAACTTGTTCGCTGCTGACCTTTCAAAGCACAGCCAATGATTACTAGACAATTTGCATGAGGTATCATTACATAGAAATGAGTTATACAGCAACCTCAAAAAACATATTTTATATTTTCTCATTAATATTTAAATTTTATAATATAATATATGTATTTAAAATGTATATGATATAAAATACCTTTTTATTTTTTTTCATTTTTGTTGTAATAAAACAATTGCTGGGACTTTTTTCTAAGATCGAATGCATGTTAACTTGTTCGTTTGCTATCAATGTATGTTTTATGTATAATAAAAATGGTTTATATATAATAAACCATATTTAATAAACCATATAATATTTTTTTTTGCTACCTAGCAACCTCTTAAACCCCTCCAAGACTATATTCACATAATTTTCTCTTGGAGGTAAAGGCGGCGCATGCGCTTCTGTTGAGATCAAGCCCTGATGCGAGTTATGTGAAAAAAAAAGAGATTTTTAATTGTATTGATATATAAGATTAATATATTTTAAGAAGGATGTTAAACATGTTAAATACTATTTCCATGTCAATTCCTGTCAAATTATATACAAAATGACTTCATAAAAGCTTCTGCAGACTCTATCAAATACTGCATTTAGGGAACAAGAGCGCTGAGCTGAAAATGCAAATCCATTTAGGCAGGATATTTTTCCCATTTTCTCATTTCCTGTGTTCATGGGTTCAGACGCGCTCAATTATTTACTTTTGTTTGCTGTTCTCTGTGTACCTGCTCATATTGTCAATTATATTCCATCATGAGATGAAGTAATACTCATCCGTGTTTAATTTTCCAGCAGATTTTGCACTTCTGTGTGGAGATCAGAAGATGTCAGTCACCTTTTGACTGAATTAATTTGCTTTCATTTCCTGGTATTTGCTTGGGTCGAACTAGATACCAAAAGGCTTGATTTCAACTTCTCGTGGCCCTCTATAAAGCAGTCTGAAAAGTCCTACAGACAATGCAACAGGAGTGAATTTGCAAAAGCCCACAGACATTCATTTCTGTTTCTGAAGGCTGATCAGCCACTTGATGGTATACAATTTCAATTTGAATCTTTTTAAAATTTAAGATGTTAAATCCCCTGCCCTGAGCTGCACAACTAGTACTACTACTAAAGAACCTTTTGATTTAAAAAAATCAATACCAGTTGCTTGAGCAAAGCCTTAAAATCAAGTCTGCCTAATTACAAAAACTACATTGCTCCCAGATGCAGGATCTTGGTATGTCCTGCCTATTCCACATGCAGCCAATGAAAAAACATTTTATGACAGCATTGCTACTTTCACATGAGAGTAAAAGCACTAGAGGTAATTGGGTAATCAAGAATCAAGACTATTGAATGCCCTCGAAAACCTTAAGCCCATTGGTGTAATTTGCGGGTGGGACGGGTGGGACATGTCCCCACCACTTTTTGCCAGCGTCAATATTGTCCCCACCAATTTTCTGAAACATCTCGTGACACGAATGTACCTAGTACAAAAGAAACCTCTCCATTTGATTAGCAATTTGTTCATTTGTGTTAAATAAGAGGCGATTTGGCGCTGGAATGTGTTGTTTTTGAAATCATGCTGAGTGTTCGTTGCCGCTGTTATCAGTGGCGGAAGACAACATTGCTCTCTTGGCGCTTATGCACAGTCTTCACACAAACGAGCGCTTCAGTCTATCGCTTAAGGCTGTTGCGGAGACTCTCTATTTAATCCGGTGAAATCACAAAACAAGATGCACACAAATGTGTCTCTGCTCTTGATATACAATCACTGATGGGGAAAAAAATAATAAACTATTCAAGGGCGGATTAGAACCCAGAACCTCTGGCATGCTTAATTTCTACCACCCGTCCATTAGGACATACAAATGTTTATTCACTAATGTGAATGCTCTCGAAACTAACAATATATTGTATTATAGAAGATGTAAGGATGAAACTATCACATTAAACGTGAGTTCTGCATATGCCTAACACAAACAATTATTAAAGTCTCCTAAATACACAGTGAGTGATTGCCAATAATACTTAGCATCTACACTACAAAAATAAAGTGGGTTTTTGAAGCGATGCCATAGAACAACAATTTTGGGTTCCCCAAAGAACCTTTTAGTGAACAGTTCTTCCCCGAAGAGCCAGTCTTAGTGTTAAATACATTTTAAAAACCTAAAGAACCTTTTTTACTATAAAGAACCTTTTGTCCAGTGGAAACGTTCCATAGATGCCAATAAAGAACCTTCATTTTTATGAGTGTAGTGTCCTTACAGATGAGATTCTACCCCCTCCTTTTAGTGAAAGCAGACATGCACAAAAACAGAGAAGCTTAAAACCTACATAGATAGTCCCCAAGGATGAGGCTGTTTTCTTCTTGCCTTTGTTCTAGGATACAGTGCATAAACTGAACAACAATAACCCTTGAAGCTCTTTGACCCCTAGTGTCCCACTATCACCGAATGCCTGATCTCTTCAGTGATATCAAATTCATGGTGCATAAAAAGTTCCATTCCCGAGCCTTTCACAGGCAATCAGCCACACACAGAGCGCAAAAGAAAAAGAGACCAAGAATGCATTTAAAGAAACAAGTGTTTGTGTGTGAAAGAATTATAGGCCTGTTTTAAAGAGGATAGTTCACCCAAAGATGAAAATTCTTTCACTGTTTACTCCAAACCTGCATGACTTTGTATGGACAAAAACATAAACATTCTTCAAATTTTTCTTTGTTCTAAAGAAGAAAGAAATTCATACAGGTTTGGAATTGGAACAACATGAGTGTGAGGAAATGACAGAATGTTTTATTTTTGGGTGAAATATGCCTTTAAGAAAAGAAAATCCAATAAGCACGCAGCAGTTCATTTAATGGTGTTATACTCGTAGGTAATATTTCATATTTGTTGAGCTTCATGAAAAATGAAATTCCTAAAGACTTCTGATAAAAGACCGATCTAAATGTCATTTATATATAAATTTTCCATTAAAAAGGTCTTTATGAGGCAAGTTTCTCCATATTTTACAGATAAGCAAGCACCTGGCTGAGATTGTTTGTATTGCACATGAAGACTTATGCTGCTGCTTTAGCAAAGGTTCCAACAATTTCAACTAATCTTTTGAATGAGGCCAAAACAGAAGCGTTTTTAATGTCATTATTATATAAATGGTGATAACTGAATCCTTACAGTTTTTCTTTCATCTTAAATGAACATGTTAACTTTGGCAGCCCTAGTATATACACACTTATATTATAGCGGAGCTTTGAGAGATTGCTTAAAAGTCTGCTTTCAATTAAACATGCTTTTTTGCCCTTCGGCATTCATAGATGTCTCCAGCACTTCTTTCTCCCACTCTCCAACTCTTTGAGAAGGAGTTACTGGGGTTTTGACAGAGGCCTACACAATCCCTCACACAGCCGAAAGGAAGATTGAAAGACTTAAAGTTTTCACCACTGAAAAGCTGTCACTCATTTCTCTTCACCACTTCACTCTATCAACCTCTTTTCTTCTCACCCACTCTCTTACTCCCAGTACCATTCATTTTTTTTCTCTCCTATCCTTTCTCAATAAATCTGTCATTCTCTTTTCTTACAGTAGTCATCTTCCTCAGTTCTCTCTATCCCTTTTTTCTCCTCTTCATGCCCGTTCTATCTTTCTTTGAGTCAATGAGGAGTTATTGGATTTTTGGCGAGGCCTACGCAATCCCTCGCACAGCCAGGAAAAAGTGAAAGCACCTTTCCTCTCTTCTCTTCTCCATACCTCCGTCATTCTCTTTTATTCTCACCCGCTCCCATAATTTAATTTCTGCTATGACATTTTCCTTCTTTCTTTCATTATATATGTAATTTATTTGTGTATTTATCATTTTATTTTAATTTTTTTTCTTTCTTGTCTTTTGTGTATGTATTTATCTGGCTGATTGTCTTTTGGCAAAGTGAGGTCTGTCTGTATTATGTCTGTCCCTGTTCTTCACATATTTATGCTATATTTAGCCTCTGTTCTGCCAACTTTCTTTAAAAGAGAGATAGAGGATAAGCCGGAAGCCAAAAACTCTCATATGTCTTTTTTTTTTTCACTGATGATCATCTTGTTTGCATGGCCCTGAAAATAACTGACCTGATTACAAAGTCAACTAGATATATTTAAAGTAGCACTTTATCTGTTGTATTTATTAATTTATTTCCAGTTTTTATGTCAGTAAAAACTCTACTGTTCCATTGTTAGCTTAAATAATCTGCAGTGCTATAAAGTGTTAGTATAAATGCAGCCTGGTATTTTATTTCGATATTGAAAAATTCATATTAAGATTTGATATCTAACTTTTTTTTTTTTAAATATTGATATATTTCATATACATATATATATACATATATACCCTTTGTAGGTATTTGTCATTGTGTGTGTACCAGTATATTGTGCGAAAAGCTATTGAGTCATGAAAGAGGACTACCAACCTGTAGTGACACTAAAAGTGTGTGCATGTGAGTCACCCATCATGTAGCATATGCCGGCCCTCAGTGCTTCCCAGGGGCCAAAGACCTCAGTTTATAGACCAGCAGAGAGCAGAAGAATGAGTCAGAGAAAGATAAAGGTCCCTTATATTATTAATAACATCTTCCATATTATATTTGCACATAAGTCTGTTATAGCTTACAAGAGAATGAAGCAAACTCAGGTCTATTAGAAGTTTTATTCTGGGTTGTATAAAAACTTTAAACAAGTCAGTTATAGTGACTTTTTCTCACCTGTAGATAGTTTTCTTTGTTCCTAAACAGGGACTTCATTTGTTACAATGTTGTATTTTCTTCTTAGTCTGGTTCTCTTTCACAAAGACATTTCAAAGCGTACCAAGATATGTTTATGCAAATCACATGTGAGTAAAACTGTCCCCTTATTGGTCAAAGTTGGTCACCTTTCTACATTCCTCTGCATCATCCATCAAGATGGATTGACAAGTTCGCTCCGCAGGCTTTTTGTGACTTTATCTGTAGCTGTCGTGACATGCAATTACTTATACGAATGTAGCCTTGATTCCCACTCTGACTGATAAATTATATATATTTGATTATATTTAAAATATATAAAATTTATAATGCAAAGCCTAGCTTTGATCCTGAGTTTAGGTGTGACATCAGTAGCGAACAGCCAATCACATGTTCTGGAACAGTGAAACTGCAATTCACTTCTGGCGAGAGAAGCAGCGCGATTCACTTCTCTCTTCTGCAGAATATTACGAGATTGAAAAAATATTAAAAATTTTAAAAAATTTACACAGCAAGAAGAAAAGAGCTGTCTATGAAAGAAATTTACACAGCAAGAAGAAAAGAGCTGTCTATGAAAGAGGACAACTAAAAGAAAAAATCTTGCTATATCAGTGCAAGTAAAAGTTGTGAAGTTAGTTTATATACAGTAGTTGATATAGGTATACAGAGAATTTAAAATTTAAGCTCACATGTAGTTATTTTTATTATATAACTTTATTTATCCTAAAGCTTATTTATGTTACCTTTATATATTTATATTCTTTTAAACTAAGTGCTTAATAATAATTGATAAATTAACGTTGTACATGTGTATTTGATTAAGGGTATAATAATTACAAAACATCTAAATCATACAAAATTATTACTATAAATAAGCATTGCTAAAAGCCAGACGATTTTGTCTTTAAATATCATTTGCTATGTAGTGACCTTTAATTTGGAGTAAGAAACAGGAGGAGTGACTTTATTGCAAGTGACATGTCACTTTGCTCACAGCTGATTGGTTCAATTTTGGTCTCTTGCCTGGAACAGGTTAGCCATGGAGCGTAAGTTACCATGGTGATGAACACTGCTAAAAGCCAAGCTAAACTGAAACATGCTAGCTACCTAAACCGACTTCATGGTATTGGCCCCTGGGCGAGCTCGGAGCGATTGTTTTGGTGCAGATCCAAGCGCGATTTCTGTGTTCATTTATACCTAAAGGAACCAAACTAAGAGAGAAAACGCACCAGGTTCCGAAACAAATGCTCCAAATTAGCCAAGTGTGAAATCAGCCTTAGAAACTCCATCTTATTTAAGAGAAAAAAAAAAAAAAAAAAAAAAGGAAAGAGCTTCCAATAACTCTTTCAGAAGTTTACTTGGCTATAACTCATTCTGGTTTGCATCTATAAACAGTTAGGGAGAAAAAATTACAGTAAAGAATTGAGTTGGCGGGAAGCTTTCCTACTCCTATAGCTAGCACAGTTGCTGCTCAGCTAATGTGTTTGTATTGATGCCTGAGGGAAGATTATCCTTGTTTTTCTCACATAGAGTTATTATGCATTCATAGTTGTATTTTTGCTTGCAGCAGCTAGAAAAAGCACAATAGCATCTCTCTCCCGCTCTCTCCCTAACTCGATAGCTTGCTAACGGTGGTCCACCCACTCTGTCCTTACACAGTGTTGTGTTTGCCATTGCTGTTTGCTGACGTGAGCATCAGTGAGACTGCGCTGGCCTTGCCAAAAGTCTTAAGCCGGTATTGCTTCACATCTTTTAAGCTATCTTTAGTTTTGGCTCTCTGCAGTCTGCAAGAAATGTTTCTCATAAAGACCCCCTGTGGTGAAAATCAAGTTTTTAATGTTTATATGTCTGTGTGGTGTTTTTAATATGCTTTAAGACAAACCATGTGCAAATTCATCAGTCAACACCATTTCTGAGTGTTTTGTCTTTAAAACTGCAGTGAACCCAAGACAGTCTCAAAAACACATTTTGAAATCGCCATTGTTCTCTACGTCACAAATATGTTGTAACCAATCCTGTCAACGTACGGGCGGGCTTTAGCATATCATTAACTATGCTGCACAGCAGGGGAGTCTCATGAGAAGCCAGGTTATCCCCGTATGTTTTTCTGTTGATATGAAAAATCGTGTAGATTTATCAATATGGCAGTTGTATGATGTATATTATGATTTTATGATGAACTATATGCCTTTCTCCACCGACGTTCTGAGTTGTTCAAAGCGTTTCTAAGGATACTGATTTTTATAAGGCAGACTGAGATGGCGAACAGCAGCATGGTTTGTGTAACATTAGCAACACAATATTAGCTGTTTGATAACGTAGTCAAGCAAAAGGCTAATCATATTAATTACCATTATGTGTCTGATGTTATAGAGAGCGATACATAAAATGCATTACCATTCTGATACATCGACTTGTAGACGAGTCTGTATAATTAACTCCTCCACTTCTTCTGATGAATCAGTTTCTGGTTCAGACATATATGGCTGAATTAAACCAGTATTTCCACTTGCCATTGTGCAGCTTTTACTAAAGTAAATTTAACAAAGTGGATCAGGTATTCTGAGCTTGTGTGATTGAGTGGAGGCGGGGCTAATTTGCATATTCATTGATCTACGTATACTGAATGAAGCAAGGGTGTAGAGTTACATTCAAGCTATT
Organism: Ctenopharyngodon idella; assembly: GCF_019924925.1. Taxonomy (NCBI): domain Eukaryota; kingdom Metazoa; phylum Chordata; class Actinopteri; order Cypriniformes; family Xenocyprididae; genus Ctenopharyngodon; species Ctenopharyngodon idella. The sequence goes on along the minus strand of NC_067235.1, from coordinate 22,833,360 downwards.
TTAAGGCATGAAGAAATTTTTTTCACATGAAAAAAATTTAAATATGTCATTTTGGTGATCAAAAATGAGTTTTAAGGGATAAAATTATTGATTACAGGAGGACTAAAACATTTTCATTTGATAAGATAAAGCTGTATTAAATTTGCTTGCCATGTTGCAAAGTGTTCCCACACTTATGAATATCTTTTTAAGACTTAAAATAAGACTCCTATGGCTTTAAGTTCCTGTATGTTATCTTTGATTAGCAAGTCACAATTGGCAAATCTTCAGCAAATCATACACTGCATTCGAAATCGAATACTTCCCTAATGTATAGTATGTGAAAAACAGTAAGCCAACACAATAGTATGTCTGAATGCATAGTATTCGAAAAACAGTAGGTGAAAAGTCCCCACATGACCTACTACTTCCGGCAAGATTCTGAAGTGCGCATTCATAGACTATCCCATGAGGCCACGGGAGAGGATTTATGAATGGCAGTGAAGCGAATCAACTGATGCTGGTGGGTCACGTGACAGTAACAACATGGCAGATGTAGTACAACAGAATTTCATTCATACTACCCACATTCATACTATATAGAACATACTTTATATGGGCTCAAAGTAATTTCAAATTCAATTGTAGTACCTACACAGACAGTATGCGATTTCGGATGCAGCGATAGTTTATTTATTTATTTATTTTCATCTATCTATATTGCTTTCACCTCTCTTCACTTTCATGGCTGTGATGTGTCTCAATTTTTATGTCCCACCCAAACTTTCAGTTTCAATAGCTAACACATCAACACTGTAAAGGAATCTGTGCTCTTTAAGTGAATTCAGGGGGTCTTTGAGGTTAAATGAAAATTAAGACATAATATTTAGGTTCCTAGCAGACACTTTTTTTTACCAAAGCAGCTTACAGCTCAGTGTAAAATATCTCTCTATGTAAATTATCTCTAACAGCATATTTTTCCATTTACTGGCGCTCTTATAAATAAGGAAGAAACAGAATAAAATACAGAAAAAGGAGAAAAACAAGGATGGCTGACTGTGCAGATGGCAGTGGGAGTTACTAATTATCTGAGCGTGCACATGTTAGCAAAATCACCTCTACCCTCAGCTCATTAAGACCGTAAGGTGGTCTGTGCATTCATTTTAATTTGTAGTCACTGAAAACATCTCCATGTCATTTTCGCACCACCTTAACGCCATATGCAGCTCAGTGTAGAACAGCACAATCAGCTGTGAGTCAAGCATATAGTGCTGCTGCTCTTGAGACTGTGGCTAATGAGAGAACCACTTAGCTCCCTCCAAGACCATTAGCAATTGTTCTTGAGGCTCTCGCATTATTTGATGTTGAACCAATGAGCATTTGCGGATTGATTCAGAACGGCCCGCTCAGCCAGCGCTCTGCTTTGTTTGTCAGCAGTTTCTAACATGAATAGAAGTCTACTAAGAACTCTGCAGTCTCACTCACTGTTAAAAGCTAACCCTACTGGCACCTCGCTGTGTCTTTACAGTGCACTCATCTTGCTCTCTTCCCCTCTCTGCAGGAGTGCGCCGACCCCCTGAGGTAGATAAGTCCAACCACAGTGTTCACTACACTCTGCTCATTGCGTGTGTCCTGGTGGCGTTTGTCCTGGGAGCTTTCCTCTCCGGATTCCTCGTTTCCTGTTACTGCAACCACAACGTTAACAAGACCAAGAGGCTGTCGAAAGATCCAGAAGCACCGATCCCACATGCTCTATCCCTGCGCAGCCTAGCCAAGCTAAACGGCTTGCTAGAGAGCCAAAGCAAGGATGACAAGCTGGAGGTATCCTCACCCAAACTCTACAACTCTTTCTTTGCTAATGGAAAAGAGCAGGCGCATCGCAGGAATGCCCACCATGCTGCCATGACAGAGCTCATTCACCCACATCATCACCACTCTGCTGAGCTCTCCGGCCTTCCCACTCCTGATTCGACGCCAGAGCTCCCAATCAAGAGTATGAAGGCCTTTAAGAACCAATGGGAGAAGAATCAAAACTGCAATAATGCTAAAGAACCCAAGTCCCATAACATGGGAGCATCTCGGCCGACCACTGGGATGCAGCATCAGATTTTCCCCTTCTCCCAAGGACTGACCAACGGACAGGTACTAGGCGGCTCGGCACACATGGAGGAACGCAAAGTCCACAACGCAGAGCGTGTGGTAAGCCAGCCGTATCACTGCTACCCTCACAAGATTGTGGACGTCACTTCGCTCGACGAGCTTCTGAAACACATTCACGAAATCAACGTGGCCACGGGCAAGAGTCCCACTGTACTCACCTCTTCCATGTCAGCTAACGCCGGTCAGATGGCGTTCGCGAATCGCGTACAGCCACAGATCCCAGAAACAGAGTCTGCGCCGTACTACAGTTCCTCCACGCTTCCACGGGACAGTCTCACTCGCCGCATGGACGTCCCACCGGAGATTCCTCCCCATCATCAGTCCACCCTGGAGAGAGTGTCCCGTCACCCGTCACAACGGCACTCTTTGATAACCACCCCCAAGATGCCCAGCGGGGGCGTGGTGCCACGGCAGCACAGCTTCAACCAGCGCAGCCCTCATCAGCCCCTCCTGCTCTCCCGAATGAACTCTAACGGCAGCAGTTCAGGTTGTGATGTACGGCACCCGCTCATCCCTAACGGATACCTAACTCGCCAGCATAGCTACAGCGAGCAGCCGGAAGTCCACCGTGGAGCTATTGTCCGTCGGACAGCTTCGCTCAAGCCTGACGTCCCACCCAAACCACTGTTCATCCCTGCTAGCTCGCCTGTCAACCAGGCAGGGAAGTTCAACTACTGAACAATAGAGAAGAAAAGCCTGTGGTTTTTCGTAAAAGGCTACGCGACCTCTCAGAATTGATTGTGGTCAAGAACAATTGAAAGACTGAACAAAAAACTTGCCTTTATGGGAGAAAGATTGGCTGCCAGTGTTGTCGACTTTACATTTGAACTGTTTTTCTGTTTCATGAATATATTTGTACCATATTGGTATTGCTCAGCTATTGGCCATTAGGAGGGGAGGAGTTACAAGAGTCCACATAGATTTAGGCTGCCACAGTGATAAGTGTGTGGCTTTACGGTGTTACTTTGGACTGTCTAGACAGGTGTCACTGATCCTAAACTCCGGACCTGAACTTTTATCCGAACAAGTGTAAACACCTTGTTTGATATTCTGATATTTCTTGCTTTGGCTTAACTATTCTGTTGATGTAGAGTTGATGAACTGTGCTGATCCCAATTAGAAATGTGTATATATGCATGTGTGTGTGTGTGTGTGTGTGTGTGTGTGTATGTGTATATATATATATATATATATATATATATATATATATATATATATAAAAATATATATGTATGTGTGGGTATGTACATATACATACCCAGTGTATGTATCTAGATTACTGAAATGGTTTAGCCCCCTCAACAAGTTCCTTCGCCTTATTTTGAAAGCAGATGTGCTGTGAAAAGCCCACACAACCTGAAAGAGATCTCTGTAAAAACCATAAGCAATAATATCCACCACATCCTGTCCACTCCAGTGTAATGCAGCTAGACATCTCAAACTCAATAAAGTTAAAATTCAGATGATTAAATGTGGCTAGAGAAACAGTTACATCAAAATGCTCTGTTCCCAGTGAGATCAATCGGCCTTAGTGTTATGAAGGAGATGTATGTATATACCTAAGAGGAATGTATTCTTTGTCTATACGCTGCAGAATCAGTGTGAGGTGCTCCAGTATTTACCCTCTGTCTCCTCTGTTAAAATGAGCTAATCTGTGAAAGTGAATCAACTTTTTTTAATCTTCTGCAGTGGAATCATTGAACATTGTCCTAACCAGGTGTGGTAAAGTGATTAAAGCTATCTCTACTATATAAATCTTGAGTCCAACCCTGACCACTTACGGTTTTCTATTATATATAGCCCCACCCACAGTGTAATCTGATTGGTCTATACTTCTGCTCCATTTAGCAGTGTTTTAAACATCACAAAAAAAAAAACCTGCTAATTGGCTGTAAATGTGTCGCGCAATGAAGCAGTTTGACACACTGAAACTGGTCACACTTGGCTAGGACACCGCAAGTCCAGAACAAAATAATTTCTTTTGTCCTGAGTTATTCCTATATTATGTTAAAACAAACAATGTATCAATATTAACACTAAAACTGTTTGTGTAAATAGATGAATAATAACTAGCCAAATTTTAATTGTGTAAATTTGTGCCTTATTTAATATGATGTGTTATGGGGGGGTGGCGGCAGAGTGGGAGAGGGGACATAAGAAAAGGGCAAAGAGGCCGTCATTTATCTTTTTTTTTTTTAACATTTGTATTTTTTTTAAGCTTGGTTGTCTGTATGTGTCATAACTATTGTAGATATATATTTCTAGATACTTTTGATATCCCCAGGCTGTGTGAGGCTTTTGCATTTGGATCAGCATCTACATAGTTTTCCCTCCAAAGAGATCTATCTATCTATCTATCTATCTATCTATCTATCTATCTATCTATCTATCATCTATCTATCTATCTATCTATCTATCTATCTATCTATCTATCTTCGTTCCAATGTTCTATATATCGTTCCATTGTTCTTACGTTCCATAGTTTTGTCTATCCATCGTTCTATCTATTCGTCTGTCTGTCTACCATCTCTCTTTCTGTCTGTCTATCTCTCTTTTATGTTTTCTTTCTATTCTTCTTGTTTAACTCAACACTAGTTTAAGAAACCCCTGCCCTCACAGAAGTGATGGGTTTGTTCTGAGATGAATGAAGTAAGATGTAAGATACATGAACTTTTACAATGCAGCATATCTTCAGATCTTACGTTTATTGGCGAGAGTAAGATTTTTAGGCTTTGCACTCTGCTTGGAGGAGAGGCTTCTGCGTGTGTGTGCTTCATGAGGAGACCATATCAGTTGGCTGTAGTTCAAACACATACCTCCCTTTGCTTTTTCCCAGTACTTCAGTCTGGCAGAGTAACTCAGAACAGTTCCTCTGCTCAAAGTCATCTTCATCATCTTATTCTGTGATGTGTCTGCTTTTGCATAAATTCTTGGTGCTGGTCTGAAATACAGTTTTTATCATGTACACTTGAATGAACCTTTCAAGTTGGCTGCCTGTAACTATGTGCTCTGTTGCCCCTCACAAAACCAAATGCAATGTCACATTTTAATAGACGGCTACCGCATCATATGCATCCCAGGTGGAAAATGGACTGAGGATTGAATCCCTGCATCATACTCGACGGAAAACCGGAGCGAGTAGACTGAGTGGAAAGAGACTGGAGTAGTTTCTTTGAATTTCTATAGATACTATGATGGAAAAGGGAACTGCGTGTGTCTGTTTTTATCTGCTTTAACCATTGAGGTTTCTGTTATTGCACAGTGTAAATACAGTCCTGGAGTTTCCCAGGATTCAGTGCTCTGTTATGATTGCTATTGGGCAAAGCCCCATGGATTCTCCACCTCTGCTTTTATGGAATACTGTTGTATTTTCCTTATAACAGAAATAAATGAGAGATCATAACATGCATATTGTTTTAATGATTGTGTGGTTTAATCTTACATGCTTTTTCTTATTATTCAACGTGCACACTCCATATGGCACTTTTTTAGATGGCTTGTTAAATTTTCCTTTAAAATCAGTTTTTTTTAAAATGCATGTACATGTTTGGATGTAGTCAAGGAGAGCCAGGGGTCTCATGATGTAAAACACAGCTGATTCTGGCATTGTTTGCCAACCCCAGCTGCACTACAAGGATGCAATGGATGATGTTTGCCGTACAGCTCAAGCGCCAAACATGACTTATTTAATAGCCAATTAGCTCCTCTGGGCCCTTGAATTGAAGGTGAATATATATTAAAAGTGGCGTCTATGGCTCTCTAGCCAAGTTTACAACGCAGTTCTACAAGAAAATTATTGGAAAATAGAGCCTCTGCTTCTCCAGGATACATGCATAGGTTATACATGTGAAAATCCTCTACTAGTAAACAAGACAATCCTTGTGTTTCACTGCATGCATTTGTCAGTGCACCTCACTTTTAAATTTAAGATTTTACTTCCATGAATACAGAGAATACTTTCTCAGAGAGAAAGTAAAAATGTTTTCACTGTAAATCTGTGTTGTTATTTGTGAATTTGTTGTGGCTTCTTTCTCCTCTGATGGGTTCAGCTCAGCAGTGCTACGTTTTGGTAACATTAGCACTTACCTTTGCTTTATATCATTTCTGTCTCTAAAAAAAGACTGATGAAAGCTTACCAGAATTGCTATTGTGACTAAGGCCTAGTCCACATGAACACTGGTATTTTTATAAACAATCGTTCCTCCTTCCTCCTTTTTTTAAAAAACAAAAAAACAAAAATTGTGTCCACATGAAAACGCAAAAACATGCTATGAAGCGCTGTCAAGAGCATGCCAAATCAACAGGTGGCGATATAACCCTAACCGTAAAGTCATGTTGGCCAATCAGAAGCCTGGAAAAAAGGTTAATACCGGTTCCGGATCTGACATCACAAGCCAAAATCTCTGGTTTCACCGTCTACACGACAACACTGCAACTGGAGTTTCTAAAAATCTTCACCCTGGCAGGGGTTTTCAAAAAAGTTTGGTTTCAGTGACCGGATACTGCGTTTGCGTGTGGACGAATGGCCAAACCACATAGAAAAAGCTGCAGTTTTGAAAATACCTGTGTTCGTGTGGACAGGGCCTAAGCTTCTTCGGGTCCAAAAGAGACTGCTCATACCCATCCAGCCAATGAAAGCAAGGCAGAACCACAGTTACTTGGGAATGGAGTTCCCAAAAACACTCAACATCCCACACCAGACTTTATTTATCCATGGATTTACGTCGTGTTAGGTAAATTTGCAATAACTTATCGCTTTCTATCATACTACTCTATGTGGTGTTCACTTCCCCTCTTTCTATCCATAAAGACTCCGGTGCAGATAAGTGGCTCTGGATTCAGGCAGCGGACACACTAACTGCAGGTTGTCTGACAGGTGGAGCTGAACAGTCTCAGTTATTACCCACAGTTCTTAGTTCAGTACTCATCAGGTGTCATCAAGAGCGCTACTACCTGATATCACCCCCATGAGAATCATCAAATTCACACCAGAATACACTTTCATGTCTCCTGGTTCTTCCTCCGTCATTTTCTTTAGCCCTCTCTCACTTTCACTGGCTCTGTTTCTCTGGCTGGTTGTCAGAGCTCAGAGTGAGAGGGCATTAGAGAAATGTATTCTGGGAGATGGAATGAACGGATTTCATCTTAGAACTGTAAGGATCAACCGAATGTTTCTGTAGGTAAAATTGCATGCATTTTGTTGTTCAGTATATAGAATTTCATCATCATGGGAGGAGAATCGCTATATAGTCTGCTCACTGGATCCGAAGGAGAAGGGGACCACCCAAAAATCCACTTTGAATTTTAGCAATGACCTTAAACCTGCTCAACATCTGCTGTTCACTCTTCCTAGAAAGGTTTTTGTGAAAATGCTGTGGTGGTGGTTTGTAGTGAATAGTGATATACTTGGCTCCTTGAGTTTGTTTGTCAGCATCTGTTTTTTTGTATTTTTTTTTTTTTGTGTGTTTCACAATAACACAGCTGAAAGGATGTATACAGAACCCTGTATGACAATAGACACTGCTGACATTGCGACATGCAACTCTGCTGACTACATATGTCTGTGTGTGTCTGTATGTGTGTGTACTCATAGGCTCATTGTGTAATATGGGGCACTATTTAGCTGTGGATGGATAACATTATTTTGCCCCTTTATGGAGTGTGGAGGCTTTTCTGGAATTGATTAGTGTTGGTATCAGTGTCAGAAATTAAACTCTCTAATATATGCCAGGTGTATTTTTTCATATATTTTTCCAATATGCTCCGTAGCTAATCTAATGTGTCATATTTTTGTCAAATACATAAATTAATAAATTCATTAACTTAATTTCTCAATCTGAATAATTGGACTGAGAATTTATTACCTCATACCCATAAAATTAACTCGGCATCAACATATTTTATGTGATATGTGCCTAGAACATAAAACAGATAGAATATAATAAAAACAAAATCAGATGTTAAAAAATAAAAACAGGAATTTACTACATTTTTGCTTCATTTCTGACATTTCTGGTATCTTAATTCAAGGAAAAAGTAACTTAGTAAATCCCTGTTGTGCTCAGAATCTTTCATATCTCTTTTTTAAAGAGTTTTTTATCTTCCCTTCTCTTTCTCTGTATGCTTTCTTTTACTTTTGGGTCTGTTTCTTATATCTGTGAGATCATCTTGAAAGATTTAGCTGATAGTCATGGTTATGATATTGCTGCCGTGTTTGGCATAAATATACAGCGCTACACTCCTTCATTTGCATTATTTTTATTACAAAGAGATGGATGGTTCTGATATTAATATGCCTCCCATTTATTGTTTGTTATTGTTTTCTGCTGAGAATATGGGTTGTATCATTCATGTTGATACATAGTGTTTACTGTAAATGAAAAACATTAAAAATAGCCTACTCCAACTTGTGCTTTATGAAATTGAACTTGCTATTTTAGTCAGGAAATATATTTTTTCCTGAAGTCTTCCACATGATGTTAGATATTAGACCTATCTGTGTTTCCTCAGACTGAGTTTTTTTTTAATGTTCACCTTCACTTATATTCTTTATAAGGTTATCAATTCATGTTATACAGCTACAGTAACATTGTATTGAATCACTGAACTGATTCGTTCAAAACCTTTTCGTTCAGAAAAGTAACAAGTAACTAAGATAAGGTGTTTTTGACTTGAAGTGGCACTGCACAGGCCGATCGGTGTATGACATCAAAGTACCCCAAGAGTGACTGTAGGTACGGAGCCGTCCGCTCTCTAATCGCTCTTGCAGTATTTTGATGTCGTACAACGATCAAACACATATTCTATATGAGTGAGTCATTCATTCATTTAATCAACTGATTCATTCAACAATAGGGGTGTAACAGTTCTCGGTAAAGAAAAAAAGAAAAAAAAGAAAAAAGAAATTGAACCATACCGTTCTCCATCCATGTTTCAGCACACACTTGCACCAAGGTTAATCTCAAATCTGATGAAATCTATAATATGGCTTGTTGAAAGAAAACAATGCGTAACACAGATCACTACGTCCAAAATCACGTACTATGAGTAGGTACTATTTGAATTTACTTTGCGACCCTTAAAAAAGTATGCTCTATGTAGTATGAATATAGTATGAATGAAATTCGGATGTATTACATCCGCCATGTTGTTACTGTCAAGTGACCTACCAGCATCAGTTCAATTGTTGTGCCGAATTCCTACCCCCACCAAATTATTAACCCTCTAGTATTGGTAGGTTTAGGATGTGGAGGAGGGGTTAGGATAAGGGGTGAGGTTAGGATTAGGCAATCAGGTAGGGACTTCAACAAGGGGGGGTAATAATTTGGCAGGGAGTCAAAATTTGGCACAACACCATTCATAAATCCCCTCCCATGGCAAGTGTCTTCACTTCAGAATCGCGGTGGAAGTAGTAAGTCATCCGGGGACATTTTACCTACTGTATTTCGAATAATGTGTATTCGGACATATTAGAGAAGAATTTGATTTCAGACAGCATAGATACGCTCCGCATGCGTTTTACGTGAGTGTAGCTGTCCAATCAACTGTTAGTATTTAAATCTGTTGTTGACATCACAGTTCCTGACATGCTAGTGTGTTGCAGTTCAGCAGGGCAAGCGAAGGAGACTGATGGAGCCACTATTTGCAACATATAAATCTCCTGCCTGGGAACATTCTGGCTTCTCAATATGTTACAACAGTGATGGTCAAAAAAAAATGATGAGTGCTATATGCTCCAATATGACCCATTCTTTACGATGAACTCATGATTTCCAGGATCTTTGTTGATCCTGATCAACATTCCAATCAACCAATCAGATTTGAGGGGAAAGTTTACAGTTTATGTCAAGTTTAGGCTTACAACTAGAGTTAGGTGCTTCTACATCGGTGTTATTCACCTATCATTTCCCTCTGATTTTAGAGATAAATTATGGTTAGGTTTAGGGATAGCGTGATTTAAACCGAATGTGATTTCAACCGATTATGATAAATTAATCTCTATTTAATTTATACAGTGAAGATTATATGCAGTGTTATTTTACATTTGTTTCTTTATTCAATTTATGTACCTGAAAATGCCTGAAACCGTGATCCTAAAACTGTGATACAAACCAAACCGTGAGTAATTTGAACAATTACACCCCTATTCAGTTCCTGATTTTAGTCGGGAACAAAAGGAGTTATGAGTGAGTTAATGAATCACCTTACTCAACCTATAATTCAAAACATTGATTCATTCAGGAAGGAACAACTACGGTGTGTTGCTCGGAGACGTGCCACAGATCTGCTTTGACTTTGTTTGGAATTCTTTTTGTCGGCAGAGCAATGGTAATCTGCAAAACTGCAATACTCAATACTACCATCTCGTTTGTTAAACTATTGTATAAAAGCATTATCGCCCTTGTGTTGTTATGAATATCAAATTATCCTATTATTTTGTTATCCTAACTACGTGCGATTATGGTTTGTTGAATTGCACTGCTCTAAAAGTAAAATACACAGCACTGGTCTGTGTTCAAACTTATCTTTAATGCAAAGTTGTAAGCATCTGTATCATCCCTGAATGTTTTAGCAGATTCTCGTCTGGCTTCCCTTCTCAGAGAGACTTTTACATGCTGCAGCACCGCAAACCACACAGCATTTGGATACATTTATACGAACCATAAACTAAAAAGAACCACATGGCTCCATAAGTGTACTAGGAGACAGACAGCCAGTGGACTGTGTCCTTGCTGTGTAAATGGCTCTTCAGAATTGCAGTCAAAATATGGTGTTATAAGACTCTGTTCACTGCTGGATGTTTGTCTCATTTATATTTTAATAGTTTGAGTTAAAAGAGTCATCACCTCTTCTGGTTTATTCAGAATGAAGATAAATTACATATGCTTGTGACCGAGTAAATAACCTCATGAGTGGATGTCCCCCAAAAATGGAGCACTACAGTATATTCTCTTCCTGTTGTCATGGTAATCTTGTCCCACTATGTGCTCTGTCCATAGACTCACAGACCAAACATGGCTGAGGAAAGCCTTTTTAAAATCAACAAATGCTTTTCTTTGCCCTCTATAACACACCTCTAGCATCTCCGCAGTGATGCTCAGGGATTCTCTCTCTGAAAGCCAGATGGATCTCAACTAGAACTAAGGGATTCCAATAACTAGAAGAGTTGCACATAATAGCCAAGTAGACCATTTTTTAAGGATTCTTTACAGATCCTTAAACAACATTTTTATTAAACAATTATAAGCCAAAAGAGTGATCTATAGCCATAACCTGCCCCTAACAGCAAAGGGAAATTTTGGATTGATATTAAAGTTTTTGAAGCTCCTAACTGTAAATCTGATTGACAGAACCAACGCTGATCCAGGAACGTGTTCTACCTGTGTAAATCACATTAAAGTCAGAATCTGATACAGCTGAGTTATTCTAGTCCTAAAGCATAATGGATAAAAAAAAAAATTACAGTTACAGTTACAGTTACATTTCTGGGTTAAATACCAGAAAAGTTTCTGCAAAAAGTTACACTTTCTGATGAACTGTAAATATCACTGTTTTTAATCTGGCTCTATCATTGCCCTGAACATATGATCCATTTGGCTATACTTGTGAGGGCCAAATTTTTGAAAATGTTCTCACAAATATAGTGAAACATGAAAAACAAACCTATGAGAACATTCGAAACTGTAAATCTGTACTGTACCATAGCAGCTATTTCCCTTATTAGATTTTATTTTTTATTTTTTTAATTTATCAGTGTCAGTCAGTATTGGATATTTAATTGCGCTAATTTCCTTTTTTTTTTTTTACATTTAGATTACCTTTGCTGTCATCTAATGCTCCCTTAAAGTTAAGGCAGCGGCTATTTACATTAAGTGATAATAGCATATTTTCTTAGCGATAGATGCTATTTACACTAAGTGCAAATAGCAATATATATTTTATTTACACTAAGTGACAATAGCAGCATTTTCTTAGCGATACACTATTTACACTAGGGGAAAGAATTTTCTTTACACCATGTAAAAGTATCAGTTCTTTGCAATAAGAGTAAATAGTAATTAGATGCTATCTATAATTTATTTTGGCAGATACAATATGCACCTTAGTATTTTTGTACATTAACAGGATGCAATAAAATCATAGAGTGTAAATGATTATATTTATTAAAATTATTAAATGGATGCTGCCTTATTGCGAGCTTGACAAAAGGCGGATTCGAACCCACATTATTCGCGTTAAAAGCCAGGTTTATGAGTCTTACTCACTACTACTACACCTCTGAAGACGTTGAATTCTGTGCGTCTTTTTTAAAACTTGAGTGGCCCAACTAGACATTGGTGGGCAGAGCTAGTGTAAATAGCGTTTGCCAACAAGGGATGCTATTTGCACTTAGTGACTTTAAAATGAGTTCAATTTATCATACATTACATTTTAATGTTGTAATTCCTGAATTCACAAGTGATTTTAGAGTTTTATTTTTAATTTATTTATATTTCAAAATAGTATTTGTAATATTAGTTACCGGTTATGAATCATAACACAAATAGCTTGATTATTTAGGGTTCAGCAAATACCATCACCTCTGTATAAAAACCATAACATCTATGAGATGTCCTTACTAATATAGTGAAACCAACATATGTGTGTGTGTGTGTGTGTGTGTGTGTGTGTGTGTGTGTGTGTGTGTGTGTGTGTGTGTGTGTGTGTGTGTGTGTTGAATGGGGAAGTCCCGAGCAGTAGTACAGTAACTGTTAGGTCAGTGGAGGATTATGTGCTATGTCCGGCATGTCCAGAATGCCAGACAGCCATGGCACACCCCCCATTACGGTCAGGACTGGTTTCAACCAGTTTTCTCTGGTGCCCTGATGCCTTTACTCAGCACTTTTACATAGAGACACAGTAACACACCTGCCACTGCCGGTCACTCTGACACACACACACACACACACATATATAAATATACTCTCCCTGACCATCTCACACTAAATTGGCAGCTTTCCCTGCCTACTTGCCCCAACCTGCTCACCATGTACTCATGTGCATCTGTCCCCCAGAAGCTTGAATGATTCCCAGCCTAATTAGCCACATAAACTCAGCCCACACATGCATATATACACATTCTTCGTCTCTCTACCCATTCCTAATTAACCTACAAAGCATGACCCCCATCCCAACTAACACACACACTCGCAGCTTGCCATAGACTGGTATCCTTCAAAGCACCAGACCATCTAAATAACTTCTGCAGGGCACACGTACATCACCAGCTGTCACAGGACATCTGTTCTGTCACCTGGTGCCGGTGATATTTTTTTAGTTTAATAATACACACTTTTGATTATTTGGGAGAGTTAGGTAAGTTGCACCGCTTTTTAAACTAATATTCCTAATAATCGTGTTTCAGGATGTTTATCAACTGAAAGCATCCATAACATAAGGTTATAGACATAGGACTTCTAAAAGTGGCCCAGAGACAATATTGCCCCACATTAGGGGGTAAGATGTGTTATGTCAAGGTGTTGAATAATTGTGAAATATGTGAATGATTTACATTGTAAATAAAAGTATGAACATAAACAAGAAAAAATAAACCATTTATGAATGCACAATGTCTTATATATACACTCTTGCTAGTACCGGGTTGAACCCCTTTTGCCTTCAGAACTGCCTTAATTCATCATGGCATAGATTCAACAAGGTGCTGGAAACATTCCTCAGAGATCCATATTGACATGACAGCATCACGCAGTTGCTGCAGATTTGTCAGCTGCACATCCATGAAGTAAATCTCCAGTTCCACCACATCCCAAAGGTGCTCTATTGGATTTAGATCTGGTGACTGTGGAGGCCCTTTGAATATAGTGAACTAGTAAAACGAGTTTGAGATGATTTGAGCTTTGTGACGTGGTGAGTTAACATGCTGGAAGTAGCCATCAGAAGATGGGTACACTGTGGTCATAAAGAGATGGACATGGTCAGTCAGCAACAATACTCAGGTAGGCTGTGGCATTCAAATGATGCACAATTGGTACTAAAGGGCCAAAAGTGTGCAAAGAAAATATCCTCCACACCATTACATCACCACCACCAGCCTGAACCATTGACACAAGAAAGGATGGATCCATGCTTTCATGTTGTTTACATCAAATTCTGACCCTACCATCTGAATGTCGTAGCAGAAATCGAGACTCATCAGACCAGGCAATGTTTTACCAATCTTCTACTGTCCTGTGTGAATTGTAGCCTCAGTTTCCTGTTCTTAGATGACAGATGACAGTAGCACCAGTGTGGTCTTCTGCTGCTGTAGCCCATCTGCTTTAAGGTTCAATGTGTTGTGCATTCAGAGAGGTTCTTCTGCAGTCCTTGGTTGTAACAAGTGGTTATTTGAGTTAATGTCTATCAGCTTGAACTGGCTATTCTTCTCTGGCATCAACAAGGCATTTTCACCCACAGAACTACTACTCAATGGATCTTTTTCTGACCATTCTCTGTAAACCCTAGAGATGGTTGTGTGTGAAAATCCCAGTAGGTCAGCAGTTTCTGAAATACTAAGACCTTTCCCCGTCAGGCACCAACAACCATGCCATGTTCAAAGTTGCTTAAATCACATTTCTTCCCCATTCTGATGCTCAGTTTGAACTTCAGTAGATTGTCTTGACCATGTCTACATTCCTAAATGCATTGTGCACTGAGTTGCTGCCATGCTAATTAGATATTTGTATTAACAAGCAGTTAACAGGTGTACCTAATAAAGTGGCCGGCAAGTATAGGCTATATATATATATATATATATATATATATATATATATATATATATATATAGTACTGTGCAAAAGTCTTAGGCCACCACCAGCTTTGTTGTTTTAGCAAAGTTTTAATGACCATCCTTATTTATTTTTTGGTCTTTATTACGATACAAACAGAAAATACAGGAAATAAACACAAAATATAAAATAAAAAATCTGAACAAAATGGCTTCTTTAAGCAAAAATCAGTATTTAGTGTGACTTCCTGGACTTCCTTCAGTTTTTCAAAGAAAAATCTCTGAGAAACTTCTCATCAGATTTTGAAAGTTTTCTTGGCCTTCCAGTCCTTTTCCATTCCATTTAGGTTTAAGAGAGCCTGTTTAAGAGAGCCTGTTCCTACTATTGCTCAAATACTTGCCACTTTAGCCTATAGAAGTCTTCTTTTTTTTCATATTTTTTCTGTGTTTTTAATACTGCATATAAATTTCCTGTATTTTCTGTTTATATTCTAATAAAGAGACTGATAAATAATTATATTTGGTCATTATACCCTTGCTAAAACAACATCTAATGGTGGCCTAAGTCTTTTGCACAGTACTGATATATATATATATATATATATATATATATATACACACAATGCAATTGGAGGAAAAGCTTCAGAATTCATAAACATATATTTTTAGACATTAGCAAGTTTGCTTTGACATCATAAAAGCATAAAACATGTTTATCACTCCATCACAGACTTCTGTATTTGATGAAGTCATAATAATTAAAGGGGTGACAGAACCTACCCACTGACACATCTTAACCCCACTCCTCCCTACTGTATTGATTGATGGTGAGATGTATTTAAAAAGTGCTTAGAAAGATAAATTGGACTTTTTTTTAAAAAAAAGAACAGTATCAGTTCAGAGTCCAAACAAGCAGTGAGTAATGGCCTCTGTGCCAAGTTGTTGTTGGTTCTCGCAGGGTCCTATCTCATACCCCAGATCCGGCGTTAACTCCTGATACCTGTAATCACTGTTTGCCTCTCTCCTCGTTCCCATTAAAGCTCAGACTGGAGGAGGGGGATGGAAATAAAAAAGAGTGATCTGATGAAACGAGAGCAGACAGATTGAATGTTCCTATCACAGGCTTTTAGAGGTGGTCTGCAGTGCGGTGGTCCCCGAGGCGGGCCCTGTTGAGGAGACTCTGAAAAACAACCAGGTGCCTATACTCCACAGACTGAAGTAATCCAGAAGCAGCATTAGACTTTCTAGGGTGCTTTTGCTTTTGCGCCCAATTAGCTTGAAATTCTAACAGGCTAAAAATGGAACAATCTGGTTGCGTATTCTTGAATATGAATTGCGACTATCAGTGAAAGATGGGGAGCATCTGGAGAAGAGTTCTCTTCCTGCTGTGCGTGTGTAATGATGGAACAGCGCCAAAAAACATAGCGCAGGGAAGACATAAAGCAGAGAAGATACTGCTCTGAGACTCCCTTTCCGTATCTGTGGACAATGCAGGCTGAATTTCCAGTGAATGAGGAAGAAGGTCCAGACAGAGTGAGATAATGTGGTGTTTGAGGGAGCAAGAGTTCACACCTCCTCTTGTAAACATTGTTCTTGCATTTGAAGCTGCACTTGATCCAACATAAAGAGAGTTTTGTGAACTGGCAACCACATAAATGCACACATGTAGAAGAACTGAGACACTTAAAGGGATAGTTCACCCAAAAAATGAACGTTCTGTCATCGTTTACTCACCCTCATGCCGTTCCAAACCTGTACTTGGACCCCATTGACTTTTATTGCATGCATAAAAAAGAGTTCATTCTTCAAAGCACATTCTTTCGTGTTACACATAAGAAATAAAGTTAGGAATGCCATGAAGGTGAGTAAATGGTTTTTGGGCAAACTATTCCTATAATAAGATTAAACCCTTCTTGTCTTCATTTTTGTAACTTTTTCCCTCTCACCCGCCCACCTGGTTTTGCTGACACTGCACCTGAGCTCTTTCTCAATGGCTCATGCTGACATTCAATTAGTTCCCTTAACCAGTGCACCTCCCCGCAGTTAATGACTCAGAACCACAATCTTCCACAAGTATCATTTCTTTCCTCTTTTTTTCAATTAAATCACTTGTCTCAAAATGGAAGACAGAAAAAATGGCCTGAGGGTCATCGCAGTCAGCGCGAGAGCGTGGAGATGATTTCCCCGTCTTTTCGACTGCCGCTTTCTTTCTCGCTTTCCTCTTTCAAAAGATTTTACTCTGATGAAATGAAGCTAAAATATTTCAAAGTGGCTTGCACACTTTTGTTCAGCTAGAGCTGCATTTGAGTTCTCCTCTATAAACACGTAATTTATCCAGCGCTTTGATGGTGAGGGAGACATGTTTAGGACAGTTGATTGCAATGAACACAAGTGTCAAGCATCAGAGAGGTTTGAGCTTGAAACATTTGGAAAAGAAGCAATTATTTTGTCTTTCATCACCCTCTTGAGAGGAAATCCGTCAAAGGTCACTGCAGGCGTGTCAAACATGGACGCTTGGCTGTGGTTGTGGCTAAAAAGACAAAGAGATATGGAGAACAAGAAGAAGCAACCACAAAAATATTGTGTGCATTACAGCCCAAAGCGATAAATGTAGGTCGTTAAATGCAACACATTATGGTGTTAAATGTTCCTTTCTTGTGTTTCTCATTTTAGCATTCCACATTGAATGCCTCACACCTCATTAATTCAGCACTCTCAGCTGAATAATAACGATCGATAAGATCATTAATCTTTGGAATATATGATCAAATATCTGTGGGCTACCCACGCTTTTCTGCCATTTGCATTCATATTAGTATAAATGGGAATGAATCAGTCAAATGTTTCATTACTGTAATATTTCTGCTGAGGATGTACAGCAGTAGTGTCTAGCTGTGTTCATAATTTAAAACAAAGGAGTGAGAGAGAAAGCAAAGATTGAAAGCTTACTGGTTTTATGTTGTTTTTGATTGGGCAGATGGAAGGATTTCAATTAATCTGATTACTTGTTGTCTTAGTGGAACCCTTACTCAGCCTTAACTGAATGGTTATTGTGTGTTTGTTGTTACCATAAAGTCAAAAATTTAGTACAACCTTGGTTTAATTTAATTAATTTACTATGCCAAATTTACTAAATAATTAATTTACTATGATTCTAACTAAATAGGCTACAGCCTATACTAACCTACAGTATCCAGCATACTTGTTTTTGAAACTATAGGCTTCACATAAAATCTGAGTCTGTTTTAAAGGCTTGTGTTTTCATGTAGTTGTTTTCCTTTTGTCTTTGGAACACGCTGGCACAGAAGTAATCCAGAGATATCGAGCGCCATCTACAGATCTCCTTTTATAAAACAATGAGGGGAAAAGAACCCAAAGGTGGTGCCCTACTGCCTCCCAGCGGTCAGGAATAGGAAATTCATGTAATGTTCTCCATACTTCATTATAAAGCTTCTTATTTTTGGATTTGACACATTAATCTAGTTGTATCAGATCTCTGGTGAGTTTAATACCAGTTTCCACACCATCTGTTACCAGCATAAATGAATCTTACAGATTGATTATTAAAAATAAAGGTAGAAGATCGTAAACATTAATTTACTTGTTGACAACCACAGCCATACAGACAAGGTTTAAGCCTAGTCCCAGACTAAACTGCATTGTTTGAGCTGTCTTAACTGAAAGCAACTTGCACTGTCATATCTTAAAATATTACAGTGCGTTTATTTTGTCTCAAGATGCACACCAGAATGTTTTATAAGGCACAAAAGCTGCTACTAATTTAACTAAGGCCTTCTCCAGGCTTAATCTGAGCCCTGTCTGTGAAACCAGGCCATGTAAACTATATAGGCCTATTGTTTAGGTGTTCTCTGTGTCGCTTAGGAGGAAACTATGAGTGAACTACAACGGACATCGGGTAGGTGGCGCTATTTCAACATATTTAGATGAGAATAGACCGAGCTTTGAGATGACCGTTCTTTGACTGGAAATTCTCTGACTTCTCTGACTGTCTAAACATGTCAAATAAGATATGGTTTGAAGACGTAAATCTCAGGTAAGTTATTAAAGTTTATTCCTATTCAAAGGTGATGGGTTTTAAATGTTTTAAATGAAAAAAAAAGACTTTTAAATCGCCCATCTGAGAATAAAACGATCTATATCTATTATCTAAAACTACATACAGCATATGCTGTGTGTTTTAGATAGCTAGGTTATAAGACCGTTTTGTATGTCGAAAAATAAAAAAGGTCTGTCAAATTACACTGTAAGAAAATAACGTGAATTCTACGGTTAAAAAAAAAACGGCAGCTGTGGTTGCCAGGAATTTAGGCCTACCGTAAAAAATACAGTAGCAACATTTTAGGTTTTACCTATTTTGTAGGCCTACTTTTATAATACACTGAGAACCACCAAAAACAGGGGGTTATGAGAAAGATGATGAATCATAGCTCATCACAAGCAGTTTTTCCACATGCTGAGGTTGTCAATGCTAATATGTAAAAAATTGCACAATGTCATTCACGCAAATAGGCCTACTAAACACCATCATGGTGACATTAATAATATAGCTAATAAACATTCATTTAACATTAGATGAAACATAAAACCCTACTGTAAATGATTAGAAAAAAATTAAGATAGTTATAAACATAGTTATTTCTATAAAAACACATCAATTGTGTCACGCAGGGAATTCTGGAATGTCAATTTACGTTTTTTCACTAAATTTTTTTCACTAAATTTGTTCTTTTTCACTTCCCAAAACTGTAAATTTAACAGTATTTTACTGAAAAAATAAGGTTAGCTCTATTACAGTTTTCCACTGTATATAGTAAGGAAACTTACTGTTAACCAATTAACAGGTTTTTACTGTAGCCTAGCAATTTTAGTCTAGCATTTACCATTAAAATTTCGATAATTTCAATTTTTTACAGTGTATAGTAAAACAATGTTATAGGACTTCATGCAGTAATTTGTAAAATATCTATAATTATTTATAATAAATAGACTTTTCAATATGCTTAACTACTTAATATTGCCCATTTATAATTCAGATATTGATCCCCCTCCCCCATAATATTTATAGTGATCAGACTGTGTATTCATGATGTTCATCATCAGAATCAATAGTATCAATTTCGTTCATAACACTCACATTATTGTCCTCTGAGGCTTTTACAGATTGTAAATAATACATATTTATTTATACTGTTTTATTTACTTATTTATAATAATAATAATTAATCATATATTCTGTGATATACAGGCCTATATATATATATATATATATATATATATATTCAAAATTATAGGCCTACAGCTTATCAATTTAGTTAACTTTCATTGAATAACCCATGATGACTAAAAAACACTGAATCATAGTCATGAATTATTATTATCTTCATAATAATAACATCACCAATAATAGTCCTACCCTATCTTTCTCTAGTGGTTTACACACTATTTATTCCTTCACAAACATTACCTATTATTTTAAGATTATGTGCATCGAGTTACATCTCACATGCATCCAAAACATTCTGTATTTTTAAAAACCTCCTTCACTATGATGGAGAAGCCTCTCTGCACCATTCAGGGCTGGATAATACCCAGACTTCACAGTTATTTCTCCACAGCCATCAATCACACAATAAATAAATAAACCAGTCAGTCAGCTGATCTATCACTAATGTTTAAATATATCCAGTTTATACACCTACATTTATAGAACTCGTACAGACTGTGTTTCTACTGACAGTGCTGGAGATATGGAGACTGGGTGTACGTACACACAGACATATCAAATGACAGCAGCATGTCTGAAAGCATGACATTCCCCATTTAAGCTGATTGGCTGACATTCATGCGCAGCTTGTAGTAGAGATGTATTAAAATGTGTTAATCCTGCAAAGTTAAAAGCGGCCACTATTTTTAGCCACTGTTGTTATCACACATCAGTGGGTCTGTATTAAATCCTCCGCCTTCACAGAAACACACGTTTACACTGCGCTTTGGCTGGATCACACTTGTCTCTCACCAGCTCAGCTTTACTGAACACACTTGGAGGGATTGCTATGGCAACTGGTTGCTATGGGTGATGTGACACCACTACATGCTCATCTTGGTGAGGGAAAGAGGGAGTTGGACCACAGAGGAGAGGAATGGAAGCGGAGAGTCGCAGATTTTATTTTGAACGCTGAACAAATCGACGAGCTGGGTTGAAAAAGTTGTGACAACCATCTGTCTCTGGGCGGACAGCCGTGATGGAAGCCGTCTCTCTCCCTGCTTATTTTGGGTCTCCATCACCCTCCCACTGATGAATCCTCTTCAGTAACAACAGGTGAGAAACTAATGCTTACATTACATTCACAGCCCTGTGTGTGTGTACAGACGTCACCGGTTCAACTGTCAGAGCGGTGAGAATGCAATTTAGCCGATTTTAGGAGGGATCGATTGGATATTTTCATGGAAATTCAATAAATAAAATCACAAATGGAGACGTGTGTGTGTCGGGCACTTTGTTTTTGTAATCCAAACCACAGGTACCCAATGCTGATGTGGTTGGATTGTGAACAACACATTGCCATATCATGCGTGCGACTTCACGTTGTTCAAGAGAAATCTTCACGTTTGGGGAAATTGAGCCAGGCTTTATAGGGAGTGCCAGGGCAGATCGTGAGCGCTGGCATCAAAGAAGTGAACCATTAAAGGGTCAGCGACTACCACAGAAACCGACGCTTTGAGAGAATGAATCAGGGGGCATGACAAAACCACAGTCAGAAATGGATTCGATCGCCTTAAGATGAGAGAGATAATTCACTCAAGGCTACTTACTGTCCTCAGCGAGCTGAATCGTTCCACACGTGCATCAGTAATGTGAGCTGGAGGATTTAATTCTGTAAAACATGTACACATTAATCTTATATAACAGTGGTGGTGTATGTCTTTAAACGTGAGGCCTGTGCCGACTGTGAAATTGTTGTTGTGAATCCTCAATAATGTTAGGTCCTCAAACTGAATGTATGTGAAGTATTTATTTGAAATTAAAGTAATATTGATGATATTTCATGTTCTTGTTTTGATTTTTTTCCTAATCACCTTGTGTGTTTCCAGAATGGCTCTAAACAAGAACCTGTTGATCACGAATGTGGCGAAAATGGCCGCGTGCCCCTGACCCGTGCCGACAAACTGGAGAGGATGGCCGAGCATCTTCACAGCAGCACGCTGTCTGCGTCTGGGGCCAACCAGCCCATCCCTTTCCTCACGCTGGAACAGAAGGCTGCCTTCGTCTTCGTCCTCCTCCTCTTCATCTTTCTGGGGCTGCTGATCGTGCGCTGCTTCCGAATCCTTCTGGATCCGTACAGCAGCATGCCAAGTTCCACATGGACAGACTATATGGAAAAAGACACATTCGACTACCGCATTGCCTGAGCTGCTAGCCAGATTTCAGGCTAGGAGACATGCGATGATTACCTCACACGCGCGCACACACACACACACACACACACACACACACACATGCCAACACACACAACCACCACCACACCTCCTCCACCTCAGAGCCGACTGTATCCCTCAAGTGTTGTTGTTTCGTGATGGTGGTTTTGTGTACTTGTGGGTCTGGATTTTCCATTTGAAAACTGCACTTAAACCCACTTTCATGTCTCGTGTTCTGACAGGGTTTTTCAACTCATAGCTTCCACCACTGATGTCACGTTCGGCATGGCTGAAAAGTCTTAGCGATGAATCTTTTATGTTCGAAACCAGCCAAATAGCTTTATTACAGACAAACAATATGGTTAATTATTTTCTATGTCCAAAGAATGACAAATTAACAATTCCGAAATTGGAAAATAAAAAAGTAGGGTAATCCATTTCTCAATGATTCATTCCACACTTATCATAAAAGCACAGTGCATTGGTTCCAGGATGATTACATTCTCTGAGCTCTTCGGTTTGGGACTCTTGAGCTTTGCGCCTTATAAATCCGTGTGTTTACAGAACAGCCAGAGAAACTGGCCCTGCTGTTATTCAGCTAAATGTCAATCAATGTACTGACCTACCAGCCTCTGTGGGCAAATTGAATGTTTGATTTGCCAGGTCCTTTCCCCACCTCTCTCTACAGTGTTCTTAATAGGACGAGTCGGATTTCCTCTCTGTTGTTCTTCAGTATTTGCTGATGTTGAAATGGACTTCTATCAAACGTTTGCCGTTCTGCCTGGGCTATCAGCGCAGTGTTTCTTTCCTTCTCAAAGTCTGGTTCACCTGTGATTTGCTTGACTTACATGTTCAATAGAAATGAAGCTGAAATAAACAGGTGCGATATGTGTCTTGCGTGCAGAGGAGGTCAATATTACCATTTAGGTGCAACTTAGCTATTGCTTTCGAATCAGTATTGCGGCGGTGTTATTTCTTAATGATACCGACCTGCTGTTCTCACAATGCACATTGTGTCTTAGCTGAGTGGTGTGTACAGTATATTTGAGCCTTTAAAATGCAGAGAGATGCTGGTGACTTTATGAGAAAATGTGCCATGTAGTTTACAAGTGGCTTTTGCATTTTAATGTGCTTTTATATTTGTTTCCAAATAAAAAAAAGATATGTTTACATCTCACCCTAGTGAGTGTCTTAATACATAAAACAACATTAAAATGGAAATGAAAGCACATGTGCATGACAGGGATGTTTATTGATACTTTTAAATTCTAATTTAGCTGCTGAATTTGAATTGAGGTAGCACAATTGCAGAATTGTAATTCAAATGTAGTATTAAAGTGAACTACAAAAGCAAACGTTTTTAAAGTGTTGTGTCATGTGACCTACAGAAATTTTTATTTAGTTTATAAATGTCATCATATTTAAAAATTAACTTTTGTGGGTGAGGTGGAAGAACACCTCTTTTTCCAGAATGTATTTCCTGTGTTGAATTTTTCAAAATACAATTCAGTAAATTCTGTTGTTCCAATTCAGCTTCTTGTGGGGTGTTGCCAATTCAATTCAAATTCTCAGTCAGGAATTGAAAGGGAGCCATTTTTCATTCTTCAGTTCTGAATTCTGCACAACCCTGGTGCATGATAAGTGTTTTTGCAATTATCGATTGATTCATGTAATTCTACGCATTATTCATGAACAACTCCATAAACCACACATATAACATCATTAAGTTCCAATTCAAAGGCCTGGTCAGATGGCAGGGGACACTCATCCCTTCACTCTGACTCTTTTTGGTCCAAAAACATTTTTTCCTGTTGAGAAAGACATCAGATCGACTCTCCAGAACAGCATGCAAACAGCCTTAACCCCTTCATTAGCATTATGCTAACAGCAGGCACACATGCTGGCAGCAGCTTTCACAGGAGGGAGTGTTCAGCAAGAAAACATCTCAAAGTCATCTGTCTTCATCTTCTCATGCCACCATGTACAGATGTGCTTTCACTCAACCTCAGGAAAACAGTGACGGCTCCATTTTACAGCACCACATCCCACAGGGGCTCTTTGAGCTCAGAACAGCGTGCTGTGGTGCAAAATGAATCAGGCCTATTGTAGAGGGAAAGGTAATGAGACATGTAATGTAGAAAGAGGAGTGCTACTTCATCAAGCATGTTGTGCCATTTACGGTCATGGCTTTCATTGACATCATGTTCTCATTGCAACATTGTAACGGTGCAGAACTGAATAAATCTTTTGTGCTATATTGTTCAGCCTCATTTGTTTTTGAAGTATCATAATTTATATTTACATTTATGTTCTCGGCAGATGCCAAAATATTACCAATGTTCCTTATGTCTTAAGTACAAGTGTAGCATTGTTGGGACATTTTCCTTATCTTGTAGTTGAAAACAAACACACTTGACTACTGTGACAATCACTGACGTACCAATATGATGATAGTACCTAAAGAGGATTGACCTGTTAAATTTATTTTCAAATAAATCATTATATACGTAAGTCTCCATCACCTTCCATATTTGGTAAATGGGTCATTGACTATGGAGATATAATTAATTTTGAAGTTTTATTAAGTGTTAACAATGAGATTATGTGGTTTTTATAATCAGTTAACACTGCTTTTGTCATTTTTTTATGAGATGGACAAAATTTGTCACCAAAAAAGTCATTCGGTTTAACCAAAATTTCGGTTTTACCAAATGACACTTTTGGTTATACTGAATGACGATATTTTCAAACAATGTTAACAGGCTGATATCTAGCTAGTTAGCTTGCTAGCTAGCTAACAAAAGGACAATCAAATATTTTATATTTACACATTATTAAATGAATGTTTTTCTCTAAAACATGTTGGCCACAATTATTGGCACCCCTAGAATTTTTTTTGAGTAAAATTTCTCTGAAGTATATTCCCATTCATATTTACATTTATTTAGGGGGGTATCAATAAACATTGATCAACGAATATAAACAAACCTCTTCCGCAAGCTCAAACATGCTGTGTAACACACGAGAATGAACCAAACATGCTTGAGCTTCCGTTTACCACAACTGATGTGAGCTGATGAATGTGAATAAAAGCCTAAATTCAAACTGTTCATCATATAAAGCGATTGTGTCTCTTCAGAAAATTAGGACTAAATCATTCAATTATGGATTAGTTTTACTATCTCTTTATGAACTTTTTGAAACGTCAATGTGGTAGTCACATAGCTGTCTATGAGGGACAGAAATATCTCAGATTTCATCAAAAAGATCTTCATTTGTGTTCCGAAGATGAACGAAAGTCTTACGGGTTTGGAACCAAATGAGGGTGAGTAATTAATGACAGAATTTTCATTTTTGGGTGAACTAACCCTTTAAGGTGGGCTGGTCTGTTTTGATGGTTTTAGAGGGGTTTTGAGGCACTTTTCAACCAGCTAGCCAAAGATCAACAAACAACCTTAAGCTGGTTTCTGCAGGAAATTTCAGGGGAAATTATTTCTGTAATTGTGCTGAATGAATCTATAATTATACAATTATAAGTAATCTATAATTATACAATTAGTGTAATTGTATAGTACACAGAGTTCTATAATTAGACTTAATATCTACACACATGCCAAAACCCTTTGGTTTGCTTTGGATTTTATCTACAGAGTTAATAACACAAAATGATAAATTAAATAATACGGATAGATATATATGTGTATGTACACATTTATGAACAGGGCTACACACTTCACTTAATGAGTTTTTGCATGTGTAAAGAGGCTCATAGTGCAAATACGCTGATGACACTGTAAGAACCTGACAGAGACAAACTTCCCCTTTAAGAGTCTGTCCCTTTAACAAACTTCACCTGGACACACCTGAACTTCCGCTACGGGACTTTCATTTCAATAGAGGAAAAACAATCCTGAAAAGAAAATATCCTGCGCTGAAATCTGGGTGAGCACATTAGAAAGTTTTACTGTTTTACTTCACATGATAAATGTTCCGCAAGCCGCGTCGCTGCAGCGCGTTTTAGCGTTTCGACTGTTTTGACATTTCAAATACACTCATTTTGGCCTGGTTAAGGAATCTTCGTCTTCTCATTATTAAAATAAGGCTCGTTGCACACAATGAAGATCAGATGTGTCCTGTAGACAATAACAGCCTGAGAATAAGTTAAGTGCTGTCGTTTAGAGTTATGTGGTTCTTCTGAACTCGCTCTGTTTATGCGATCATGTGTCCATGTTGTTTTGAGGCTCGCTCGCTCGCGTTGTCTCAGTTTTTCGTCTGCGAACTAATCGGGCTATATAGTGACACTAATTATTATGGCTTAAATGACCTAATTTCATGCTAAATAAATATTCCATTGGCTTAATAATTTGGGGAACTCAACTTCCTTTTACGACTTTGATAGCTTATTTATAGTTAGTATTTTATAATTCATCAAAAAATTAAAATTCTGTCATTATTTACTCACCCTCAAGTTGTTCCAAACCTGTATGAACCTCAACTGCTGAACACAAAAGAAGATATGGGCCCATTAACTATTTGGTTTCCAACATTTTTCAAAATATCTTCTTTTGTGTTAAGCAGAAGAAAGAAATGTATACATTTTTGGAACAACTTGAGGGTAAGTAAATAATGACAGAATCTTCATTTATGGGTGAACTATTCCTTTAAACCTTGTCTGTGGAACCCGGTGTTCTGTTGATTTGTCCTACCTTGTCAGATTTAGTCTCTTCCCATTAAAATGGTAGGTAGCACAATTCGACAGCGAAAAATGCTACCTATCAGATTGAGCTACCAGCATCTTATTCATGTGGTTTGAAGCTTTATTAACATCCATACCTACCCCTACCCTACATTTACCCTTAAAACAATGCAAATATTTTTAAAAAATACAATACGCAATATTGATGTGCGCATGTGCAGTTAGCCCTGGTTGGACAATTTGGCAGGTAGGATGAAATGTCAGGACATAGTTACTCTAATTTGACTTTGTTAATGATCCATGGTTTAATAAATGTGGTTTATATAGTCTTGACCAAATATATCACAGTTGTAACTATAGAGCTACTGTATGTATTATAATAAGAACTGAGGTAAATTTTCAAGGTGATACTAGTTTATCTATTTTATTTTCATGTATTTATTTACAAGCGAATATAATAATGTAATCTTGTGGTTCAGACAGTAGACTGAAGTTAGAGTCTTTGTTTGGGTAAGTTCTTGCCCTGCTTTGCTGTAATATGAATACATTTCATAATTTATTCTCCCTATAATTCATTACATATTGGTTCCTGTAGGAGATGACCTTTCACAGAATTCAAACCTCTTACAAAATTACTCAGGCTTTTTCCAGCTTCTCCATTTCTTTCACTGCCAGAATTTCTGTATTCAGGACCAGGGACAATGGACACGGGCCCTCCTGGACCAGCAGTGGTGCTCCAAACCCCTGAATGGGTAGCAGATGTGGACAAGTTAACAAAGGATGTGAACAGCAATGAGGTGAAGGAGGAAGAGGAAATGATCAAGTCTGCAAATATGGAAACCAGTACCCTACAGTGGGCTGAGAAGAAACCTGAACCACAGATTCTGCCAGTCCTGGATGGAGAGAGCGCAAGCATGAGATCAGATTGCATCTCGCTCCGGGGTGGAGTGAGTCGGACTGAGAGTGAGAGGGAGGAGTTTGGGATGGGAGAGAAGAGGAAGACAGGTGAAGAATGGAGAGAAATGAAGATGGGGAAAGAGAGCATTTCTGACTTGGAGCTGAGAAACGGAGTGAAAAGCACCTGTTCAGAAATAGAGGTGGAGGAGATGAACATAATGCCAGAGAACGCAGCCCGAGTCTTCAGCCCCAGCATCACCATCCTGCGCTCCACCAGCCAGCAGGAGGCTGCAGACCAATTGAGAGATGATGAAGAACAGAGAAGCCCCTTCCTCGGGATGCATGGGACACATGGAACACCACTAGAAGACTATTACCACGACTGGCCAATCACATCCAAATCACGCTGCTGTAAGTTAAATCATTAAATCATGAAGTGTTTCCTAACTGTATCAGCCCAATATAGGGTGATATGCATTACTGTAACTCAAACAACAGCATGGCGCTAGCAACGGCAAGGTCATAGGTTCAGTTCACAGGAATGCATGACCTGGTAAAATGTATGTCTTGAATGCAATTCATTCTTAAGAATAAAGGTTCTGTATTAACATTGATGGTTCCATGTGAACCTTAAACATTCATGGGACCTTTCCATTGCACAAAAGGTTCTTTAAATTATTAAAATGTTCTTTATACTAAGAAAACTGTTCACTGAAAGGATATTTATGGAACCAAAAAATGGTTCTTCTGTGGTTACAAAAAATAAAATAAATAAATAGAACCTTTATTTTTAAGAGTGTTGGAAAAAAGCATGAAAATCTTAAATTGAAATATAAAAATTATATTGGTTATTTAATTGTGCATGCACATTCCCCTTATTTTTACCTTTAAATTACCTTTTCCATCATCTATACTCATTTAAAATGAATCTTTAAAACACTAATAATTTAATTACACAGTTAAATGTATTTTGGATATTCATTTATACTGTATATTATGATATGATGCCTAAAATCATTTGTTGCATTTAACTGACTTTAGTTTTTAATAGTTTTATTTTTAATTTATTTGCATACAGGAATGTTAATATTGCATCCCTGACTTTTACCAATTGTATGTAAAATCTCACAAAAACAGCCCTAAAAAAAGGAATGGTAGAGGGCTGTAAGACAGGAATATTGTTTTGTTTTTTTTTTTAAATGTACTTTTACAAAAGCATGTGTAAGGTTTAATCTTTTTTTTTTTTTTTTTTTCTCCCAGGTGACTTTGGATCTAGTCGTGATGCTCTTAAACTGGGTGCGTCCATGTTCACTTCAGCTTTGATCTTCCCCTTGTTGGTGTGGGGAGGGTACGTCTTCCTGCCCTTTGATGCCCCTCTGCTTGACAGTGCCCCCCTAAGGCTGGTCTACACACTGCGCTGCTCTGTTTTTGCGGTCATACCTATTGTCCTTGGTAAGCAGGAGGCACCCAGATGAATACAGGGCTGTTGTAACTCTATTAAGATGACGTGACATTGATAGATACAGCATATCTTTGTGTTCATTCATTCGTACATTCATTCAGAGCTGTTTTGAAACTGTTGTTCTGTTCTTTCTATCCACTCTTAGGTATGTTGGTACTAGGTGTGTCTCGTCTGTGGTATCGTTCCTTGAAGCCACGGTTTGAGGGGGAGAGAGAAGTTAAGCAGGTGGCAGTTCACCAGCGCTATGTGGAGGATTCCATCTCCCTCTTCCTCCTTTACTTCCTCCAACTGGCTGTCATGGCTGCTTACCTGAATCAGGATCTGCTGAAACTAATTCCTCTTCTCACCATCGTCTTTGCCTTTGGCAGGTACAGAATCCCTCCTTAAACTTACAGGACTGAATCTCTGATTTAAAAAATTTTGAAGGTTTTTTTTTTTTTTTTTTTTAAAGCTAAACTTAATTTATTTATACCAGGGTTTCTGCGGGTCTTTAAAAAGTCTTAATTCGCCCTACACAAATTAAGGCCTTAAAAAGGTCTTAAATCAGTGCAAAAAGTCTTAAATTCATAAAGTCATGGCTTTAAATGTTGCATGCATTGCAAAAAAATTAATATCTTCCTCAGTACTTATGTCTTGTATTCCAATACAAATATCTTTAAATGAAGAAGCATTCATTCATACTTTCATTCATACTATTTATATTAATTAATCAATTACTCTTCATAAACTATATAACTTACATTTTAAAAGCTAAAAACCTTAAAGGGATAGTTCACCCAAAAATGAAAATGAAATGAAATTGAAAATGAAAAGTCATCATTTATTTACCCCCAAGTCACCTGTATGAACTTGTTTCTTCTGCTGAACATAAAAGAAGATATTTTGAAGAATGTCAGTAACCAAACAGTTGATGGACCCCATTTACTTCCATAGTATTTTTTTTTTTTCTCCATACTATCAAAGACTATGTGGCCTACCAGCTGTTTGGTTACCCATATTCTTCAAAATATCTTCTTTTGAAAAAAGAAAAAAGAAATTCATACAGGTTTGGAATGACTTGATGGTGAGTAAATGACAGAATTTTCTCTTTTTTTTTGGTGAACTATCCATTTAAAGTTGGTTATTCAGTCAATACATTAGGCTTATAGTGGAAATAATATTTTAAAAAGCAAAAAGAAGCAGGTTTTTTGACAAGAGACGTGTTGTGTTTTAGCGTCTCTGTTTTGCAGTTCTGATCATTTAAAACAGCTAAACTCTGGGAAAGTTTTCTGTCCAAGGATCCAGTAAGCGAATCCATTCAAGCAGTCAGTCCAAAACGGCGCTATTGCAGAAAAAACTCAGGCCGATTACATCAGAGATGGTGGAGAGACTCGTGTCCAGTTTTCAAAAATTATTCATTCCAGTGTGTATTTAGCATTAAAAACAACCTCTTTCATATTCAGAGATTGTTTCTCAGCCATGCCAGTGCTGAATGAAATACAGACTGGTCAAAACATGAGCATTTTAAAAAGTAAATTAAAAAGGTTTTTTTTATTTATTTATTTATTTATTTATTTTATTTTTTTTTATATGTTCTGGAATGTTTTCCATGTGTGCTTTGGTTTGCACAGTAGTTTTGAATTAAATGGTCTCCTTATTTCATTTGGATATAAAGTGTCATTTTGAAGTCTCCGTGTGTCCTTTTTGGAAAAACACCTAAATTTTCCTTGGAAAAAAAGAAAATACAGTTTTGTCTGAATCATCCTCACACTTAAATTGACCTTCATAAAAACTGCAGAAACCCTGTTATACTGTAGATTTTAGTTTTTAATTTCATTTTTAATCTGAGATATTCAATGTGTATTAACAATACTTTTTTTACTATATTTTTTAATTGTGTGTGTGTGTGTGTGTGTGTGTGTGTCTTTGTGTCTATCACAGGCTGCTGTACTGGGTTGCAGCATCGTGTGGCAGCAGTTTGAGAGGTGTTGGCTTTGGGTTCTCGTTTCTGCCGATGTTGGCTATGCTGGTGGCCAACCTCTACTTCATCTTCCTCTCCGACTCCGCAGGCTCCATCTTCGCCCCGGACATCCCAGAACCACCTGTTCCTCAAACCAAACAGAGGTTCTGGGGCTAAACAAGCCACATCTGGCACCTCTGCTACTGCCAAATGTAGACCAGATCTCTGTAGGCTTAGAGCCAGCTTAAATTGGACTATGAGACATTTGTCTGAGAATGTTTAATCAAACTGTGATTTCATTTTTCACTCCTATTCTTTGCTTTCCTGATTACTTTTATATCATGACCAGGAGCGTCAAATTTGCCAGAACTCCAGTCAAAGGAGAGAGAGGAGGGGTGGAACGAAGGAGGGGAATCTGTTTTTTTTGTTTTGTTTTTTGTTCTAGAACTAACTTATAAATAGAAGTTGTGTAGTGAAACTTTAAACACTAAACTGCGAATTAAAATGAACTACCCTTTAGTACAGCCAAACATGAACAAGCAGGTGTAGAATAAGCTTCATTAATCTCAAGAGCTCCACATGGTTCAAACTCACCTATTTTAAGATGTGAATGTCAACAAGAAGAAAACAAAATTCCAAATATTTATTCCACAAGTATGTATTTTTTAAAATTTGGTTAGGCATTCTAAAATATTGTGTGGTGTGTGAAGTTAGTGGCTTGCCCAAACTTGTAATTTTCCACAGCCACTCCTTTATCTCCCTTTACTAATTTAAGGGCAGTGTGATGTTTACTTTGTGCAAAGTGTAGACATACATTTTTAACAGATTTGTAAAAAGGTATAGAAAGCTTTAACTATAGTTATCTCTGAAAAGAGCTTGTAATTAAATAGTTGTAATTAAATCAAAGCTGCAAGGACATAAAAAACCTGTTTATCGCAAATGAGTGTATTAAGCTGGAATTAATTCCTGTTATATTTTCATAAACATTTTTTTTTTTTTTTAAACAGAACCAGTCTTGAATATCTTTTCTGTGAATGACTCATGTTCATAAATGAAA
Source organism: Ctenopharyngodon idella (assembly GCF_019924925.1). Classification (NCBI taxonomy): domain Eukaryota; kingdom Metazoa; phylum Chordata; class Actinopteri; order Cypriniformes; family Xenocyprididae; genus Ctenopharyngodon; species Ctenopharyngodon idella. The sequence goes on along the minus strand of NC_067235.1, from coordinate 22,800,970 downwards.
TATAAAAACGCAGTTCAGTGCTTGTGACGGTGGTCCTCTCTAACCTGTTCAACAAGTTCTAGTAGCCTACAATTTTTGTCGGAGGGCAAAAAATATTTCCTACTACCTGTTGTCATTTGACAGTTCGAATACATGGAAAGTTGACGGCAGACTACCAGCACTTTAATGATAATATATTCATATCATACTGTATAAGTCTGAGTCTGAATGTCATCTCAAGGCCGAAGGAAACACAGCACTTGTCTGTTTCGGGTGAGGAATAACTGCCCATTTCGAAAGCTAAGGAGAAACATGTGCAATGGTAAGAACACCGATGGCATAACTTGATTTATCAACTATTATTTAGTTCATGCAAGCAATTAAAACCTACTACAAGTATACATAATAAACGGGGAAAAAATCATTAAAAATGTGCTCTTGAAGAGTTGTTTTTAAGGGATAAAGTTATGGTTTGGTATGCGAGCCATTATCGTAGGCCTAATATATACCCTCAATGATCGTTTTGACATTTGAGTGCATTAGTTGTTTTGTTGAATTGCTTACGAGTTATTTATTTGTTCATTGTGCCAGCTGCCTATCGGAAGTTGGAAATCAAGTTATGTAATACCACTTGTTTTATCAATCACATTGAACAGACCCCAGGAGCACGCTAGTGCCCACTGGAGGCCAATGGCGAACGTGTGAAACCCCGCCTCAGGCAGGACCCTCCGTGTCAGACTGCGGTATCAACAGAGCCGTCGACGTCGAGACCTTCTCGAGACCCCCACAGTCTGCTTCACACCTGCAAGAGTTCTCAGGTCAACGTGAATGTAACAACTTAGTTGCAACAACTAGCAGTTTTCTTGATTAGCGTCAGCAAATATTTTTAAAATATTTTAAATTTTAAAAAAATATACATTTTTTAAATCATATATATATATATATATATAATGTTAAACATAAATCTTAAATTCATATAAATACTGAAATATATTTAAATATAACATTTTTTTAATATTTATTTATATTAGGTTAAAGAGAGACCTCTATATTGTCCAGTTTTATTGCATTTAAAATGATAAAATCAGACAACTCAGAACTAACAGCTTTTCTGTTTTTAAATGACTTAAATAACTGGTCCCAAATGTGACTTGTAGTGGCTCTTCTACAGCACCAAAAAGCACACAGTTATTGCTACACATGCATGGTATTAAATTATTATTAAAGCTATTGTTCCCCCTCCATCTGAACAGCCATGGACACAGATATGGATCCACCAACTGGTTCGAGTTACACAGCATCAGACGATCCAGGACCTTCCAACTTCAGCCTCATTAACCACCAATGCCGCCTGTCTTCCAACAGTACAATCATGGGTAGAGAAGCAGACCTTGGTTCTGGCAGTGATGTAAAGTGATCACTTTATATGCCCAATACATTTTTTGTAAAGGTTCATTTTTTATGCTTTATCCTATTTTTCTGTCAGATCTGGACAGTGGAGTGGACCCAGAGACAGGAGAGCGAGCCCAGGGGTGACGTCCTCATCCCTCTCTCATGATCACAAATCTATGGCATACTGCCCTTAGGTGTGAATGCTGAATATTGCAACCCATGCTTGATAGTCTGGGTAAATTTAAATGCAATTTGTCTCTAGGCAAGCACTGCAGACAGATTCAATACTTGTGGTGATAATGACCGATTAGGTCTGAGTGCCATTCAGTGACACAAATGCTTAATTTTTGCATTTGAAATACTGTCAAATAACATGCAACCTATGCAGACTTGTAGATTAACTGATCTTCATGTAATTTATTGGTGCTCTTCCCTTCTAGATGATTTGAAGTTAGGGGAATCTGAACACTTGAATTGGACTCAAGTGTTGTCTTTTATCTTAATCAGTACAAAACTACAGTAAAAAAAATCAAGAGTACAATATATTTTAAGGGTTATGATTTAGAAAGAACTGTAATTTATTCAATGGTTACACATTTTGATGGTCCACTTTAAACATTATACTAACTATAACTTTTCAACTACATGTCAACTAACTCAGAGTACTGTTAGGTTAGGTTTAGTAGAATAAGTTGACATGTTACTTATAGTTAGTAGAATGTCTATTGGGGGACAATCAAAATAAAGCGTTAGCAGATATTAAGCAGCCAGTCTACTAATAATATGTTAATGACTGCTAGTTGACACGTAGTTGCAAAGTTACTTTAGTTAGTAGAATGTCTAAAGTGGACCAACAAAAAGTGTAACCTATTCAACTGTTCTATTTCAATGTTGTTTTTTATTGTACATTATTTTACAGCCACAGTTGCTAACATATTGTAAATGCTGTTTGGTAGCAAAAAACATCCATAAATGTTTTCAAAACAGTGTTTCTATTAATGTCTGGTGCCTCAATGATATTTGTTGACAAAATATCTGCGTTTAATATTAAATGCATAAACTGTTAACTTTACAATAAGGGTCTACACACTAACCAAGAGTTACAGCATCTCATAAAGTTAATCAGCTTTTAATGTTCGTTTCCACATGTATTAAACATTCTTAGCATTTGTATTAATATATCATGAATGAATAGTATATTTATATGAACCTATATTAATGTAGTAAACTTCGTTCATTGTTAGTTCATGATAACTAATGCATGCTATTGAATTGAACCTTATTGTTAAGTGTTGCATTTGGGAAAATGGTAATTGAACTTCGATGCATGTAAACTTTTGGTCAAATAAATCTTCAAAATAGTGTGTTAAAATAGTTTTGTTTGCAGCTTTCTTGATTTTTTTTTTTAAATTGCCCTACAAATCATGGAATCATGGTAAACTACCAAGGTGTTATAAATACCTTAATTTATGTACAATTTGTAGGGGTTTCAGCACAAAGCAAATAATTCAACGCAACGTGGTTAGATATTGAAATTTATCACCGATTGAAATTTATCATCGGTAGGAAATACAAAGTAACAATACCAGCAAAGTGAAGCACAGAGATACTAGCACAAACACATCCTAATCCAATCCAGAGTTATTTCTTTTGCCAGAGGAGAAAAAAAAAAAATGAGTGAGAAGAGCTTCTGGCCTAATGACACAACACAAAGCAACAGTGCAAATGGCTTTCTGATGAGAACATTGTGTTGGAGAATGGTGTTTTGCACAGATAAATGCTTGTGTATATTTGCTCTTCATTTGCTGCATTACTGTCCTTTCTGTACTCTTGTTCCTTCATCCTCTGTATCTCCTGTTCCCTCTACTGTTCCTCCATCGGCGCTCCCCCCGACTGGTTATCTCCCTTCTTCTTGTGACCAGAAACAATGTCATCAATGCGCAGTAACAGGATGGCCGTCTAAATGGAAAAAAGAGATTTGTTTTGAAAATTTGTTATCAGTCATATAAAAAAAAAACATTCCGCCAGGTGTTTAAAATCAAGGTTAGTGTTTTTTTGTTTTTTAAAATCAACAGTTAAGGTTTTTTTTAAGACCTGCACAAATAAAATTAGTAACACATGAGCAGGGAAGGACAATGTCTAACAACCGTAAAGTGACTGTAAATATCATCATTTAAAGGGGTCATATATTTGTCTCACTGGTTATGTTCCCCAATGATGGCTGCCCTGAAATAATCATTAGGTTATTCAATTAATTGACCCCTGTATGCAAAACATTGGGCATTATATGGAGGCAAGATGAAAAGAAAATGCCACCGAAAGATTTCTGAAGACAAATATACATTCATATAAAGCTGAAACAGCATTGTGTTTTTTTATTTTGTGTTTGAGTGCTGCAAGTTTCATAGTCTTTTGAAGATTAGTAATCACATGACCTCTTGAAATAATAATTAAGATTTTTCTTAAACCATTTAAGACCTTTTGTGGCCTTAAAGGGTTAGTTCCTCCAAAAATGTACATTATCCCATTATTTACTCACCCTCAAGCCATCCTAGATATATATGACTTTCTTCTTTCAGTCAAACATAACTGGAGTTATATTAAAAAATATTCTGGCTGTTCCAAGCTTTATAATGGGAGTGAATAACCGATATTTTGAAGCCCAAAAAAGCACATCCATCAAATATGGATATTTCTCTTACAAAATGCATCGCTTCACTTCAGAAGGCCTTTATTAACCCACTGGAGTCATATGGATTACTTTTATGATGGATGTATGTGCTTTTTTGGGCTTCAAAATCTCGGTTACTATTCACTCCCATTATAAAATTGAAAGAAGACAGTCATATACACCTAGGATGTCTTGAGGGTAAGTAAATTATGGGATAATTTTCATTTTTGGGTGAACCCTTTAAACTTGATAAAACTGAATTTAAGACTTGAGGACCTGCAGTGACCCTGTTAAAGCAGTTTTTTCTCAGTTTGTCTTTACCTCCACTGCAGTTTTGTAGGTTTGAGCTTTAACTGCCAGCGGTTCACAGATCCCCAGCTGCTCCATATCAGCAAGAGTTCCTGTCTCTCCATTGACACCCCATGAGGTGCTGCCCTCCTGAGTGTGCTTGGCCTGGAAAAGAGACAGAGACGTCAGAAACACTTTAATTGAGTGTCAGTTACTCAGGAGAGGCAGCAACGTGCTGACAGAAAAATGCAAGAATCTAAATGTGCGTTTTTTGAATCAATGTACCCTAAGGGAAGTGAGCACACGTATTGCTGATGCTCCACAGTTCTGGATAAGTGTGCGTGGGATGACCTCCAGGGCATGAGCCACAGCGCGGTACGGCCACTGCTCCACACCGGTCATTGCTCGCGAACGCTCCATCAGCTGACGGGACACATCCATCTCCACTGCTCCACCTCCTGGCAACAGATGCGGGTCCAACAGGACATTACGACAGACCTGCATGGCATCCTGTAGGTTTCGCTCCACTTCCTGAGAAAGCAGAGAAAGATCATCAGTCAAATGGTGACAAGTCAATTAACCTGCGCAAAATCCCCTGGTACCAGAGAACTCTGGCTGAGCTGATCAAATATTCAACAAATGGCCTGTTGAAATATCTAAGCACCTCTTCCTGAGGGCTGCTCTGACTATAGAGACCTTTGTGAGACTCTTTATAACGATTAAAACACATTCTCATTAATCTTCCTCTGAGCGCTGCACGGTCATGAATTTTTAACAATGGCCCCAGAGTTCTTATCTCTCTGGTACCCTCTTCTTGTCGTCTCTCACCGCTAAGATCTCTTTGCTGGCTCCTCTTAGCAGAATGGTACAGGCTTTGGGGTCTTTACACTCTGTCACAAAGGTGAAATACTCATCGCCGATCTTCTTCACTTCAAACAGGCCAGCTCCCGTACCCACATCCTCTTCACGGAGCTCGTCCGTTCTGCTGGCAATACGTGCCCCACATGCTCTGAGAGAGACAAGCAGACGTAGACTTAAAAGGGTTGCCAAACGTTTTGACCAATACATTTTCATAACTTCTCCAGTAGTTTTTGATTACTGGTTCAGGGTTTTCAATCATTTTGATTTAGAACCATCAGTTGTAACTATTACATTTGTTTTGGGTAATTGAAATTAAGCTAAATAAGTAAAATAAAATGAAATATAAACAGATGAAAAACTTGAAAATTGGAAATGTTGCCATGGCAAATAACTGAAATAAGTTTACACTGAAGTACTAAAACAAAAATAATTAAAGCTATATAGAAAAAAAACAAAAATGACACAGGCACATAACCAAATTACAATGAAAACTGAAAATATAAAAATACAATATGAATAAATATTATAGCTGTATATAAAGACTAAAATAACAGAACCATTCATTGATGAATCATTTGTGCCGATTTGCGAAACAAATTCATTTAAAAGAAAGGAAATTTAAAATGTAAAAATCTATTATTTCCAGGTTTTCCCATGACCATGGGAACCTTAGAACAAAGAAAACGGTTCACTTTGTGCATGTACCTCTGGCAAAATAACCATTTATGCAATAAATTACAGAAGAAAAATAAAATATATTGACAAAAGCAGATATTTCTGCACCTTGCAATGCGGTTGTTGTCCGTCTTTCTGACGCGACGGATTGCAGTGATGTTTGCTTTCATCAGATAGTGCTGAGCCAGATCTAGAGAAATGACAAAGAAATGAACAACTCACATGTGATCTGAACAGATTATCATTCCTTCTCATAAACACATGACTGCATGGGTGCTCATAAGTACCAGAGATGCCCTTCTCAGTGAAGACCAGGTCAGGTTTGAGACGAATGATTTCTTCACAGATCTGCTGGATGTACTCTTCCTCCATCTGTAGGATGCGGGCAAAGTCTTCCTCACGAGTGATCTCAATATCAGTCTGAGGGGGAAAAGAGAGGGTCAAAGGTTAGGGTTTTACCAAGTCTGTAAACATAATCATAGGGGATTTGTGGATTCAGACAAAACCTCACCTGACTCTCACCCTTCTTGTACTCCAGAGAGCAGTCCAGCAGAACAATTCTGGGGTTCTTAATCAGTCTTCGCATACGGGGATGAGTTACATCCTTGTTTACCATCACCCCCTTCAGCACACACGAGTCCTCGATGAAGCCACCAGGCACCTATACACACACAAACACAAAGTGCAGTTTGGTACAGAGACACAGCATAACACTTAATCGATCAGTTTAAAGCCAAGGTGAATTGCCATTTGTAAAAAAAACACACAAAAAAAAACAAAAAAAAAAACCTGGGCTTAATTTTATCCATTGGGAATTGGATCATCTATTGGTCTTTATTTTATTTTGGCTAGATCTGACTATTGTTTAAAGGGGTTATATAATGCCACTTTTACAAGATATAAAATAAGTCTCTGATGTCCCCAGAGTGTGTATGTGAAGTTTTAGCTCAAAATACCCCACAGATAATTTTATAACATGTTAAATTTGTCACTTTTTGAGGGTGAGCAAAAACGCTCTGTTTTTGTGCGTGTTCCTTTAAATGCAAATGAGCTGCTGCTCTCAAGAAGAGGGTGGAGTTTCAAGAGTGGCAATTACCTCAGACTCATTGAAAATGCCAGAAACTGTTCAGCCTTTTATGTTCAAACCAGAGTCGGTCAATGATGGAGAGACTCAAGAAGAAGTGACAACATGTAGAATGCAACAGGACGCGAATGGTTAGTTGACGAATTTATGTAGCTGATTTGGATGTCATGATAATCTATAAATCGCTTGTGTGGGAACTGTTGTAAAATGCCTACAGAGCCAGAGAATATATGCTGCATTAAGATAGAACAGGTATAGTTTAGTTATGGTTATAACTTGTCATGTTGGCATCTTGCTTTTATGACATGCTATTGCATGTGTGTTATGTACTGTATTGCAATAACATGGCTTCACCCTCTTTGTTGTGTGTTCTCGGGGGCAGGGTTTATGTAAATTTTAGGGTTAGTGATGTCACCAACCCGGGAAGAAGCTCGTTGTAGTCCCTACCAGCTGTTTGTTGTAGTTCTTAAACAATTCTTTAAAAGTAAATATCTCCCTTTGCATTGAACTTTGGGCGTTGTAACTTTGTTTATGCTCTAACAGCAACATTACACACTAACTAAAGTTAAAAAAGTGAAATCGCAATGAACCACCCCTTTAACATCAAACTTGTACAACTTAAGTGAGATCAGAAAAGATTTGATCAGGTGAAGAGAAAGTGATCATATTTTGATTAAAGATAACGAAGGAAAACATTACATTTTCTAGAATTTTCAAGGGTTTATTTGTTTTTAAATGACCCTACAAGTTCAATCAATCAATATTTTATGTAAAATATGAGGGAAGAACAAAACACTAAATTTGGTTAAAGTATTTATCTGACAAAATTATTTGGCAAAAAGACAAACTACAGCTACAGGTTTTATACTGCAAATGCAAATGCGAAAAAAAAAGGATAGAAAAAACATCTCATAGGGAAAAGTATTGACTACAATATACTCAGTTGGTAATATTTCATTGGTTCTCTCTTGTTTTCATAATTTCTTTGTATGACAGCCTGGCCAAAAATGATGTCCACACAATTTGGCATGTTTAATTGCGTTATCACAAATAAAACAATCGACTCCAAACACAACTACGCAGAATGCTTACAAAATCTTTAACACATTTTTAATAATATTTAAATAAAGGGTGAAGATGTCAAATTTCCTAGGCCAGACATCACTTTTTGCCACTATTGTATATGATGTAGACTTTAAAATAAGAGAAGTAAACCCAAGAAGAAAAATTTAATTCTCTCCGCTGTGTCCTACCTTCTCGACTTTGGCATAATTCTTAATGTCGATCTCCTTGCGTCCATTTTCCTCCAGCTCAACAGTACGGACAGCATCCAGAGCGATGTTACAGGCCAAGGTGGACCAGCGGCTGAGTGCTTTAGTATTGATGGCGGAGTTTATTATCTTCAACATCATGTCACGATTATTCACATCTACTGGGGTGCTGAGAGAGATAAGAGGTAGCAGAGAAACTATTAGACTCCAGAGCACAGGAAAATCTCAGCCCACCAAAGCCAATCATCCACCTACCAATCCACTGACAAACTCGGCTGCTTAATGATTGAGAGCTCATACAGAACAATTAAACTATTTGTGTGTGTGTGTGATTACCTGATGTCTTTGAGTATGTTCAACATGTCATCCAGAGCCTGTCTGTATGCACTGATCACCACGGTAGGATGCATCTGCTGTTCCAGAAACTGCTCAGCCACAGACAGCATCTCACCCGCTGTACACAGAACGTTACATTAGGATTTGAGCATGTTAAATGCTATTAAAAATTAATTTGTTAACTATTTTATAAATTATCTATAATATATATCTATAATATATATCTATATATATATATATATATCTATATATATATATATATATATATATATATATATATATATATATAAAAAATAATTACGATTTACAATATTACTGATTTTCAGTAATATTGTTTTAATATTACTAAATTAGGAAGGTAATTATTCAAGTAAACATTTAACCCAACACCTAATTCTTTCTGTATTTTTCTATGATTGCACAGACTCTGTACTACTGACACACAATGAGAACACAGTTGACCCTCACCTAGAATAATGACAGAGGTGGTCCCATCTCCAACCTCCTCATCTTGTGTGCGGCTAATCTCAATCATGGACTTGGCAGCAGGGTGCTGGACCTGGATCTGAATGCCAAAGCGAGAACATTGTTAATATTTAATAAATACAAAACAGACAATTTAGTTGACAAATCAGAGTTCATGGAGTGAAATTCATGATCACCTCTCTCAGAATGGCATTGCCATCATTGGTCATAACAATACCACCCATGGGATCCAGAAGCATCTGTACACAGAGCACAAATCATTTCCTCAGACATCTTTTTAGAGCAATATCACTTCTCACATTTCACAATAGACAATGCACCAAAACATAAATGTGGACTGAACATTAAAAACACACACCTTCATCATAGCCCTTGGTCCCAGACATGTCCTGATGACATCTGCTATGGTCTGAAAAGGGAAGATGAAGCAGCAGGTTAGCGATTTTGTCCAATTTTGGCACGTCAGCAAGTTGTTTTAAAAAAAAAAAAAAAAAAAAAAAAGAAGAAGAAGAATAGACCCACTTTAGCCGCAGTGATGTTTCCTATCTGGACCTTACGTCCAGATTCCCTCTTGACGTTCTGACCTGTTAATAGAGCCAATGTGCATTAAATCATCTTCTCAATCCTTTATTCAATAAGAAAAGATGGTTTATAAAGCACACACTGCTTTAAAATCTAACACAAAAACAATATCGGTCTATTCCTAAACATGAACAGGGTGCAGCTCTGGTCAGCACACCCTCTGCGCAGTTAGCGTGCTACTAGCTTATTCATTACTTTAAAACGTCCGTTAGACAGAACCTATTGCCGGATAATTTAGCAAATAACTGCGAATTGAGCAGCGTTCGTTTTATTATTGACTGTATAACTTGTGGTGAAATGTCTTAAATAATATTACTATTAATAAGCAATTAGCTACGAGGCTAACACAATGACTAATCTGAACACTGACATGAGCTTGTCAGACACGCGAGGCCCCCATGCCACACTAGTTAGCTTAGCATTCTAGCATCGCGGCATGAATAAAACTCTTATTCAAACTGCTACCGAGCCCAGCAGTGGGTCATACGAAAGCCACAATTACACATTTGCACAGGGAATAATGAAAAAAGCACTCACTAAGCACGAGAACCGGTCGGCCCATCATATTTGCGGCGTGGTTTAGATCACCGGTACCGGAGAACGCGCACAACGGAAAGAGGAGAGGATGCACGAGGCGTGGCTGGGGATTCAGCCACACAGTGGACCAATAAGCAAACGAGACGCCTTTGACATACACTTATCTCCACCAATCAAAGAGAGCTCAGCAAAGCTTGTAGGTGGGACTAGACTGGAGCAGAACTGAAATGTTCTCGAAAGAATCCTGAGCTGTCAAGATAATTCCTAGATAAAAAATAAACTTACAAATAATTAAAATTACAATTTAAGTGTTAATCCAAAATATAAATTTTGCTAAACAATTATATTATTATATATAATTTTATAATTATACTAATTTATATAAAAAAAAAATTATATAGTAGGCTATATATGTTACCGGCAATGTGTGAAAAGCAGGTATTGTCTAGAATGCCTCGGGAATAAAGTTTGTAGACAAAGTATGAAATGTCTGTTTTTTTGTGATTATGTTGCATACTTTTCCTAGGCATTCTATACATTACCTGGGTATGTACATACATATATATATATATATATATATATATATATACACTGTATACATTTCAAAATGTATGCCAATGTATGACTACACTAAAAATGTAATTTTAATGTGAAAAATATTACAGTAAAAACTGTTAAATGGTTAACCAAGGTTGGAGGTGATTTACTATTATAAGGTACCATTAAAAATAAATTAATGTACTGAAATATAAACTAATAAATATGATTTTACTTTTAATACTGTAATATTGTTTTATTGATATACAAAAGAAAATATATTTAACAAGATATTTTTCAATATTTACGCTAAATGTATTTGACATTTTATATACAACTGTTTTTGGATCATAAATTTACAAACATAAAAGCTCATTTTGCTGTGTAACTTTAGAACAGTACTTTAAAATATATAACAAAAATATGGTACAATACACAGAATAAGGTGTCTGTCCATTTCTTTATTGTGTCTGCAAACACAAAACACTCCCCTTTGTGATTACATAAACAGTTCAAGAAATAAGTGTCAAACTTCTAAAAGATTATTAGCCTGGGACAGTTGTTAACGTCTCATATCCTCATGTGTGGATGAAGGATGCGATCCAAGATAAGCCCTTACAGAAGATTGATTTGATAAGACAGACATGAGGAGGTAGTAGAGGCACCCCAATTCTTTTCAGACTGTTATTACACAGTCGTCAACTGCTTACAGAATCTCTAACACATCCTATAGACTTGAAACAAAGTTTTATAGTAATATCTAAATGGACTATGAAGGGATTGTGTAACTAAAGTACCAACACAGTAACACATTTCAACATTTTGTAAACTAAACAAGCCAGCGAGCAGTGAATCCTCTTAACTTAAATAAAAGCATTCAGTCAATGGAACACTTTGGGATGCTACCATAACATGTATGTGATAAGTAACCTATAAACAGTCTCTGTTTAAATAAAGAGACAGGAAATTAGCATATTTCACATATGCAGTGCATTTTGTTATAAAAGACAGAGAGTAAAAGAAAACTAGGGCAACTTGGCAGCAGATTGTTAAATAATAACTGATGTAAAAACAGTATTTTAACTATAAATATAGTAAACTACATTCTTTATCATGTGTCCAGTTGTGTACTGACTAACATTTTACAAGTGATGAATTTTATCATGTGCTTTGACGATCCCAATGGATATGATGAATAGCTGCGTGTGACATATTTGGCTGAAGTTCAGTGTGGATCAGTGCATTTCTCCACCTGCTAAATTCAGCATCTTTATGTCTGTTTACAGTTCATCCCTTGATTCGTCTAAGATGAGCGGATTTGTGGCCTCTTTCTTCAGGTAGGTGATGAAGTCACTAACCTCACGACCACCCTGCAGGACAAAAATGCTTAAGCATCATTGTAGTAATTTGTCTTTTAATCTGTGTGTGCATGATTATATTCACCTCATATCGCTGTGGCTGGTCTTTTTGTCCAGAGGGCACAAAGTAAATGGTTGGAAATCTGCAATTCAGACAAAACAGGTGATGAATCAAGAAAAAAAAAAGCTGAATATCACAATGTCTGTTTTAATGGACTATAAATAGATCAGAGACATAAAGAGAGACACAGAATGTTACCCTTGGACATCATAATTTGGAGGCACATCATTAGCTGTGGCGTCCATTTTAGCAATGACAATGTTTGGATCCCCAGAGAGCTAAGACACACACACACACACACAAAATCCAAAAAATGAGCATGAGGTCCACGGTGGCTTTATTTCTTGACATGTACTACAGTTCAAACATTTGAGGTCAGTAAGGTTTTTTAAAGAAATTAATACTTTTATTCAGCAAGGCTGTAAAGTGTTACAACATTTCTAATGTTACAAGATTTCTATTTCAAATGAATGCTAAATTAACTAATGTTAACAAATGAACCCTATTGTAAAGTATTACCAGTTATTGTAATATTTCACAATATTACTGTTTTTACTGTATTTTGATCAAATAAATGCAGCCATGGTGAGCATCAGAGACTCTTTCAAAAACATTAAATAATCTTACCAACCCAGACTTTTGAATGGTAGTGTATACCTGATAAAAAGAAATATTTATAATGTATATAAATTGTGTTAAAAAACCTTTTCTCCAAGCTCCTTGTATTTGGGCTCCAGATTCTTGCAATGGCCACACCAGGGAGCGTAAAATTCAACCAACACATCCTTCTCTGGATCATTCACAATCTCATCAAATGTGTCAGCAACCACGACCTATGGAACCACATGAATGATGTACACCAGAAAATATTATCTTAAAACATTACAGACAAAAACACCTTTGTGGGTCCATGTACCTTGACAGGGCCATCGTTGGACTCTGGAACAGGTTCAGACTTCACATATCGCTTCAATCTTTTAGCAAAGTAATCCTCAAGGAACCTCTCCAAGGACTTGCCATCTCGCCTACAGAACCAAACAAAGGCCAAAGTTTTAAAACCTTTTTAAAACTTTTTTTTTTTTTTTTTTTTTTTTTTAAATCTATTGATCGTGTCCTACTGGATGTTAACAGAAAAGCACTACGTGGAGACTAGTGTGTTGCAAGACTCACGTGAATTCTTCCTGCATGGAGTACTTGTGTCCCGCAGTGGTCCGGATGGTGACGAGGGGAATGTCTCCTCCCTCAGACGAACCCACACCAAACTCCTCCTCAAGCTCATCCTGGAACTCCTGTCGATCTGCCACCGCAAAACTCAGACCTCGATCCTGGAACTGTGTCGCCACCTTCATTATTCTGAGAGAGACAAAGAAAAGTGAAAAGTTATAAAGAGAAAGAATTCACTGAGGTTCCAATAATTGGTCGCTCACCTGTTCCTCCAGTAGTTTGTGCCTTTGAGATTTCTTAAGTAATCTACATTGTAATATGCTGTAAGCAGGTCACTTCCTCTCAGACTGTCCTTATTTTCTGTCGTTAGATGTGGACATAGACCAAATCTAAAAGCAAAGCAAGAGAAAAAAATAAAATCATGAATAGTAACACATACAAACAAATTATAATATATCAAATTACATTTGTATGTGGGGTCACAACTGTTTGACCAATCACCCACAAAATGAAACATACACATGGTCTCTGATGAATGTACGGAGAGAGGAGATCGAAACTGATTCTGTGTATTTCACCACATTGTCCTCAAACTTGCTGTTTAAGCGAGGGGGACGAAACAGCAGAACACACCTGCAATGCAAAACAGACGTAGAGAAGCATACAACATTAGAACAGTAGCTGCAATGCAAGTGATGGGTTGTACATTTTCTGTCATACTCTATTTTTGACCAACTGTTTTTGATTTTCTCTAAATTGTACAGATGTATGCCATTCCAAATGATTTCTTAGATGCCACACTGAGGATGGAGAAATCTGGCTGATGGCTGTTCTTCGCTCCAAAAAAAATGAAAAAGCTCAAAATCTCTGAGACCCTGGTGAAAAATTACATTTCAAAATGTATATTTCATCTTAATATATCAAATGTACCAAAATGTACATTTCATCTTAATATACCAACTGAAGGGGGTGGATTCTGGAATCCACTGCTGCTTTAATATATATCTTTTGAGTGATTTATAATCAAGTTATTAATCAACATTTATTCTTCTAAATATTAAATTATTTGAATGACTTCTTCAACATATGTTAAAGCATTTATTTTCCTTTTCGTCTTCAAACACTAGAAAATAAAGATGAATATTGTCTGTACCTCTCACTGAGAGAAAAGTACAACTTATCAGTATGTTTTGGGGATCTTTCCTGTTATAGTTAAAGCCTGGGCCAACTTCAACCTTGAAGAAGCTGTGAATCCTGTGTATCTGTGTATGTGTGCTAAAGTGTTCTGTGCAGGTTCTTTATGGGTGCTGGCTTCTGCTGATGAAACTGCAAACTATTCTTCAAATTTTCTTCAATTTATTTTTTTAAACTATGACTCCAGGTCTTCATTCATCATATCTGGTCTTTTGGGTCTTTAACTGTAAAATTCCTTGATATACCAAATGTACTCAAACACTGAAACGTACATTTCATCTTGATATACCAAATGTACTCAAATACCAAAATGTATATTTCATCTTGATATACCAAATATTAAAATTTCCATTAATTAAAAAGGACATTTCACAGCCTACTTGTGTACAACCCCTTAAACTATTTTACCTTTGGTACCTATTTTACCTTTATCTTAACAGTATCTGTGCTTTCACATACAGTATGGTATTTAAAAAAAATTTCAGACTAAATAATTTTCAGGTTTTGGTAGAGATATTTTTGTTCAGCGCAATCTCTGACAGCAAGTCGAAAAAGGGACATCGAGAACAACTTTAACATGAAATACTGATCATAGTTTGCTTGCTCAGTTTCACAAGTGGATGTTTCCTTCATGCTCCATGTCATACATACTCTCCATCTACCCCATATTTCAGGCCTGTTCCCACATCAGTGGAATGAGCAAATCGATAGCTGTCCCTCAGGGCACTGGAGACCTTTAGAAACTCTGCAAGCTGTGCACTATCTTCCCCAGAGAAAAAGCCTGAGATGAACAAAGAGATAAGAGGGCAAGAGAAGAAAGAAGAGAACTTCAGCCTCTTTCAGTTCCAAAAGATGAATGCAGAAGTCAAATCTGATTTGTTTTGATCTTCTGCTGCAGGAGGGATTTAAGATGTTTTGGCAGGTATTACAAACTCAACTCACCCACCACACTGGCCTCGTAGTTGTCAACAAAAGAATCCAAATCTGCCTCACTGTGCAGAGCAACAGAACTTGGGCCTGCTTGCTTCTTCATGTAGCTCACAATGCCATCTATTTTAGATCAAGTTTATGCAAGTTAAGCATGTAACTAAAATAATTACAGCCAAAAAAGGGAACCACAAAATAATAGAGTTCAAAAGTTTGGGTTCAGTAAGATTTTTTTTTTAAATAAATGTATACTTTTATTCAGCAAGGATGCACTGTTCAAAAGTGACAGTAAAGGCATTTATAATGTTAAATTATTTCCATTTCAAATAAATGCTGTCCTTTTGAACTTTCTATTCATCAAAGAATCCTGAAAAACAAACGCATCATGGTTTCCACTAAAATATTAGACAGCACAACTATTTTCAACATTGATGACAATAAGAAAAGTTATTTGTGCACCAAATGCTTTCTGAAGGATCATGTGACACTGAAGACTGGAGTAATGGCTACTAAAAATTCAGCTTTACCATCACAGGAATAAAATACATTTTTAAATATATTAAAATAGAAATCAGTTATTTTAAATGGTAATAATATGTCACAATATTTCTGTTTTACTGTATTTTTACCAAATAAATGCAGCCTTGGTGAGCATAAGAGACCTCTTTTAAAACATTTTTAAAAAAAATCTTACCAACCCAAACTTTTGAACAGTACTGTATGCATAGACACAACAAAGTATCAACCTGCTGTTCTGGGTCCATCATAAGATCCAGCGTCCTCTCCATTGCGGAAGATTTTAAGGGTGGGGTATCCATTCACTCCAAAACGTTCACAGGTCTCTGAGTTCACAGTGCAGTCAACCTGATCAAAGAACAGGAAAGAGACACATTCACTATAGAAATATGTATAAAAATATAATCTTGCAGATTAAGTCAGCTGTGTAACATAAAGAAGGCTGAAGATTGAGCTAGGTAACAGGAACTGACAGGTCCAACAACACTCACCTTTGCCAGAGACAGTGACCCTTTCAGTTTTGTGGCAGCAGCCTCATATTCCGGAGCGAGTCGCTGACAATGACCACACCTGTGGTAACATCATATGAGGGGTGTTAATGATACATTTAAGGCATTGTACTATTTTAACTGACAGTTTCAGGTTAAAATACATCTAACCCCTAATGTTTTAGGCATTCATTATTGTTTAAATCAGAGAATTGTGAATGTGCATCATAATTTAGGTTCAAAAATCATATTTTAGATTCATGCACTGCAATTAACGTAACCATTGTCACTCTCTACACAAATCCAGATATAAACATTAACCCAGCTCTGGTGGCTGTAAAAAATTGTTAATTACAACCAATACACACCCTGGCTGCAGCTGAAATTATGCTTTGTTTATATAATTATAACATCTGGCAATAGGGACATACCAAGGTGCGAAGAACTCCACTAGCAGAGTCTCGTGCACGGCTGCGCTCCGGTCAAAGTCAGAGTCTCCGAGCTCGAGCACATCGCTGCCCTCCGCACACCACACAGTCAATACTAGACAGATGATAAACCAAGGTAAACGCATTTTGACTGGTGTCAGCGGAGACTATGAGACGCGTGAATGATAAAGTTAGCCCCGCAGCGTGAGGTGCTGAGCTGAGTAGCAGATGTATGTATGGGTCGCCTGGAGGCCCACAAAAGCTCCGTTCTCCTGGCAGAACGCGTTTGATAAATTCAGCACATTGGTATCTGTAACTATAACCTATAAACACATTAGAAACAAACTAATACCAATACTAATAATAAACGTGAATTTGAAAGTTTGTTTATTATTTGTAAATATATAGCAGAATTTATAGTATTAAATATTTATAAATAGATGCTTAGAGACCTACTGTTCCCCACCACTGCCCTGAGATGAGGTCCTCATACTCAGGCTCCTCAGATATGGGGAATAAAACCTCTATTATTGCCCACCACCAGTAGTCATATGGTATTTTAATGTCATACATAGCATAAGAGAGTGCACCGTTTTTTAAATATTCAGTGATTAATTGAAAGATTTAATTTACATCAATGAACAAAAGTTAGTCAGCAAGCACTTTTGGTTTTAATCTGTGAACCTTTCTGCTTTAACAACACACACACAAAGCCTTTAGACTTTTTGGCAAATCATGCGACCTGCTGCAGCAAATGGGATTTTTTACGCTCATCCAGAGATTTTATTCTTTTAAATAAGGCTAGTTTGAAAATGTATATATATATTCAATTCAAAGAAGAAGGTATGCAGTGATTTATTTTAGCACTAGGGGTCACCATTAGAAGCATCATATCAGAGGCTTATTTGGCAAAAGGATGTTTGACTCGGCAGTTGAGACTGGACAGACATTAAATAATATAATATAATATAATATAATATAATATAATATAATATAATATAATATAATATAATATAATAATTAAGAAATATCACAGGACCAAGAGTGCTGTTATGAATAAGATGTACTCTGATATCCAACGAGGTCTGACTGTAACTGTGATATTGCTTTAATGTAACAAAAGTCAGTATTGGGTAATTTAGACACATTACTCATCTCGAGTAGTGATGGTAGTTCTTGAATGTATGGAACCCTATTCAATGTTATATACATCACTGTTTTCAAAAGAGATGGTTAAACGGTTAGTTCACCCAAAAATGAAATTTCTGTCATTAGCCGGCATTCGGACGTAAACACAGAAGCTCTGCAATGCACTCACTGGGCCACCTGCGTAACAGACTGACAGGGAAGAGGAAAAATTGTTGAATAAAGTCGTTACTTTTGTTTTGTTTTTGTGCACAAAAAGTATTCTCGTCACTTCATAACATTAAGGTTGAACCACTGTAGTCATGTTGACTATTTTAACGATGTCTTTACTACTTCTCTGGACCTTGAATGTGGTAAAAAAAAAAAAAACTAAAAAAAAAAAAAACTTGTGGATTTCATCAAAAATATCTTAATTTGTGTTCCGAAGATGAACGAAGGTCTTATGGGTTTGGAACGACATGAGGATGAGTACTTACTGACAGAAATTTCATTTTTGGGTGAACTAACCCTTTAAGTGAATGATTCAATGACAAACAGTTATTTGTCCACATCTATTGGCGTAATGATGTAACCTGAAAAAATGAACACTAAATAGGAACTGTAATTAACTGTAAATTGAGAACTGTAATTAACTGCTGTAAAATATAATATATTTGGGATGCATTAGACCTCTTTAGAAATGCATTAGAGCATATAAAAAATAAAAAAAAATTATACTTATTTAAAGATTTTCAACAATAAGTTGTAAAAGGAAACAGATCACATGGGGAATTTCAAGACTTACAATGTACAAGTAAAGTTCCTGTCTTCAGATGATAAGCTGATGCCAAAACTGACTCAGCCCATCTTTTGCTGAGTGTCTTAGTGAAACGGAAACTCTGTTTTCCTTCATTCTCTATTATTTCCTAAATTACAGAGTGTTATCTGTTAATACAATGCATGATGGGGAAATACATCCCAGAGCATCACTTATCATTAAAGCCAGCAGGAAACCATTCTCACGGACCCTTCAGTGCAGTGGCTTACCAATCATAGCTGTTAGCCTTCTTTTGGCCAGCTATTTTTGAACAGACATTCTGAATAGTAATTTAGAAAGAGGGCTGCTTTGTTGATGTTCCAGATCCTGAATTTTCCATTTTACACCCCCATTTATATTCCTAATTGAACTTTCCAGACCATGCTAAAACAATCATTTTGAGTAAACTATAACTATAATACACTCCTGCCAGTTTCTTATTTTGATTTATTTTATTATATTGTTCAACATTGTTTGACCCCAAACATAAGCAACTAGAAAGGATACTAGTCACATTTCTGAAATGTGCATGAATATTTTGTGGTAAAATAGAGGGGAAAACCTTCAATAATATTATTAGGTCAAAGAAATGTACTGTTTTAAAAGAATATGATAGAAAAATATTAATTACTGAATTACTCCCATTATTTTAGCACATCATTGGGCTCTCTGGGATCCCAAGCATACAAACAGTGAGTACATCTCAACAAAACATGAGGGTCGACACTTATAAACATTAGTGTAGCCTATAATACCATGGGTAGTGTATGGAAATGTCATGAAAAATTAAATATTTCAATGTTCAATCCTAAGATTGGAGTAATTGTATAAGGTTTTGTAATGGCTTTTTAAAGTAAGTTCTATATATATCCCTATATATTCTATATCTGTTAATTGACGCTAAACTATACTTAGAATCGAACACTAAACAGTGGGAGGGACAGAATACAGTAGGCGTAAGCGCGTGCCCACTCCTCGCGCAGCAGCGACTCGTCTTGCAGTTCTGTCACTGTCGCGCGCTCTCCAGCGCATAGGATAGAGATACAGCTAATGGTTACGCGAACACCGGTTTAGCGATCATTTTGCGAGCAAAACTCAGCTGCAAAATTTATTTACAGGTTTATAAAGTATACAAAAGGACGTACGTCTGTATTCTGTAAGAGAGTCTTCATTGTCCTCAGTACGCAGCACCCCAGAACTTCGATTAATAAAGTCCAATGCCACTTCTCCAGTAAGGTAAGAAAGTTTACGCTACCTAAAATACAACTTCAATGCAATTTAATACCTTTCATAAATTTTGTAAAGACTACTTTTATTCACATCTTTGTCCTGAAGCTTTTGTCTACTGAAGTTTCCATCTTCTTCCCTGACCTACTTCTTGAAGTCTGTTTTTGATGTGATTATGTGACTGCTTTTTCTTAGGGCAACTCTTAAATTTAATACAGTTCAAACAAACCATATAATTCATGCAAACTAAAGTTGTATAATCAATAGTGTTTACTGTAAATGCACACTTCAAAACAGTGGAAACTTATATAGGTAGATTTATAGGTAGTTTTCGTTAGCTCACACATTGTTTTTATTGTAAAAATAATGGGTTTCTTGTAATTATGGTGCAATTTAGCTGTTGAAACAAAAATGTCCGTTGACTTTTTTCAGAACTAATCAGGGACAGATGTGATCTTGAGCAGGTGTAGAAAGACTGATGCTGCTTTATCCATCATGTGTTTTTGTCCTCAAAGATGACAAAAATCCATAATTTGAATAATAAAATGTGCTATATTTGCACATATTTTGTATTTAGAGAGTGAATTGAGCTTGATGCTTGTCATAATACAAATATCTGAGTCGTGGCTGTGTAATGCGAAGGACAATGGTGGAATGACACACTGCCCTAAAAACATTTTATTTTTCTTTGTGTCTCTGAGTCATATCAGAGCCATAATGTTTTTGTTTTGTTTTCTCTTTTGTGGTTGATCCAGCAGCATTGCATCCTATTTGAGTCTTGCTTGCTTCCCCACCTGACATTGTGGAGTGTTAATAGCTTGCAGACACAAGCAAACCCCAGCATCGCAAAACCTTAATTGGCAAAAAGCACATTAATCCACCCAGGAGATGTTGACCTTGACCTTGGTTCTAGTTGATTCCAGACAGTTAAAAGGAGTCCACTACTTGTTTCACCATCTTTTTGTTCCAGACCACAATATCCCATAGAACAGGACAGAGTCATGAATAGGAGCGCAGGAAGAATTACTAGTACCTGCCAATGGTTCCACATCTGGAGAGCAGAGACTCTAATTGATTTCCACAGGAGAAACTTTTCACCTTGACAGCAGCATACTAAGGTCCTCATAAAAAAACATCTGCTGTTGATATGATTTCTCTGTTGGGTCATGAGCACTGGGTTGGCACTGATTCTTTAACTGAAATTCTTCGGATTACGCCTCTTGGTACGGTAGTTCACAGCTGTTTGTGTTATTAGATCATTTATGTGATGATATTAATTGTAAATTAGCAGCTAATAAACTAGAATTGTTTTCTGTAAAGGAATCTGATATGTAAACATTCAAAAAAGAGAATTTAATATTTGAATTTAAGTTTTGCAAATCTCTAAAATATCTTTAAAGTGACTTTATATGAGTTCAGCATAAATAAAAAAAAAAGCATAGAGAAAAGAACATACGGAGGTCAGTGGTGATGAGATGGGGGTGTTTTGTTAACGGATGAGGACGGTGGGTAATATTTCCACCACATGCTTACATAAGCCTCTCTAACTCATGCTTTTTGCAGGCAGAGGCCAGAGGAGGGCTTTGGATCTGCAGGGTTCTGCTTCCCATCTCTTTATACAACAAAATAAAATAAAAATAAAGGCATTTTTAATTAGCATTGATGGTTCCATGAAGAACCTTTAATATCCATGGAACCTTTTCATTACACAAAAGGTTCTTTAGATTTTTAAGATGTTCTTCACACTAAGAAAAAGTGGTTCTTTTAAGAACTGTTTACTGAAAGGTTCTTTTGGGGAACCAAATATGGTTCTTTGATGGTATCGCTGTGAAAACCTTCTTTTGGAAACTTTATTTTTGTGATGAGTGTACTTAAAAAATGTCAATTGTTATTTTTTTAAAGGGGTCATATAATGCCACTTTTACAAGATGTAAAATAAGTACTTTTTGAGAGTGAGCAAAAACGCTCCATTTTTGTGTGTGTCCCTTTAAATGCAAATGAGCTGCTACTCTTAAGAAGAGGGCGGAGTTTCAAGAGCTCGTGTTAGCAGCGCCGATTACCTCACGCAGACTCACTGAAAATTTTAGAAACTGTTCAGCCTTTTATGTTCAAAACGGAGTTGGACATGGATGACATTTTTTGCATTTTTGGTAACTCATTTCGCATTTTGTTTACTTTTGTTTGCAAATCCCTGTTTATTTTCACTGCAGAACCACCACAGAGTTGTAGAGTCAGTGACAAGATCTGTGATCTTTGGTCCGATCTGAAAGTCGGTGGTATTGGAGAGGCTTGAAGTACAGCCGCAGTGCTGGTAGTCATTAGGAGAGGGGAAAGTGATGTTGTTTTGAAGGGCCTGTTTGCACGGAAGAAAAGACAAACAACCCATCTAGGGTAAAACATAGCTGTGTTTGTTAATCTTATACAAGTGTTTAAGTGGAGAACTCTTGAAAAATGACAGCCAGCAGTAAAGCTTGTCTTGTGATTGTTGTGATTCAGAACAAGTTTATGATCTTAAATCATTACATCTGAGGAGTCGTTACAAAAAGTAATTGTTTTTTATTATATCAGTCAGAGCAAAGTCATTGTTACAAAAAAATCCACTCCTTCATATTTGGGACTGACATTTGAAGCGATCGATTCTACCGCTGTCATCCTGCCGTCTCAGAGTTGTATTTTAAATCAGGTAGACGACAGGGGAAAAATAATAACCCTCCTCATCTTTTCCTTTTGCTTTAGCATTATGGAAAAGACATATTGGCACTGTGCTGAAGTTTGTCCCATGAGATCCAATCGGAAAATTCATTGTGGTAAAATATGAGGTCAGGACACACTGTCTTTTATATGTAAGAGACAGAAAAGATAGATTTGACTATATGCATGTGTATTGTGAGAGAGTGTGTGTGTGTGTGTAGTGTCTACCGATGGGAAATGGTCACTGGACGACAGACCTGTATTTTCTCTCAAGATGTTTCCTTTTGTTTGTTTCTGTTAAACTCCCTGGTGTTCTGCTGAATGAGAGGAGGAGACAGTAGAGACCTGAGGACTCGGATATTGTTATTTATCTTACAGACAATGGATTGTAAACACAATGTACATTAAATCATAGATCCTCAAACACAAGCATATCCGATGCAAATGGAAGAAAGATTTAGATGGATATTTAGTTTTGATGCAGATTTTGTTGGCAGCACAGGAAATTACTCTTCTGTTTCCTCTTTTCTTCGCTTGTGCCCAGGACATCCTGAGTCCAGCATCTGGCAAATACCTGCTCTCTTTCTCTGTCTCTCCTTCTAACTCTCATCCTGTTATTTCTGCCTTGTTGTGAAATATATATGACCTACACATATTAGGTCATAAACAGGGTTAGTACACCCAAAAATGAAAATTCTATCATTAATTACTCACCCTCATGTCGTTCCACACCCGTAAGACCTTCGTTCATCTTCAGAATACAAATTAAGATATTTTTGATAAAATCCAATGGCTCAGTGAGGCCTCCATTGACAGCAAGATATTTATTACCACTTTCAAATGCCCAGAAAGCTACTAAAGACGAATTTAAAACAGTTCATGTGACTAAAGTGGTTCAACCTTAATGTTATGAAGCGCTGAGAATACTTTTTGTGCGCCAAAAAAACAAAATAACTTTATTCAACAATATCTAGTGATGGGCGATTGGGTTGTACCAAACTGCCAAAGTCATGTGATTTCAGTAAACGAGGCTTCGTTACGTCATAAGTGTTTCGAAACGTTTCAATGGTTCACGTGACTTTGGCAGTTTGACACAATTATCATTAATTAATTATCAAGTAATTAATGAGAGAATTTTCATTTTTGGGTGAACTAACCCTTTAAGTTCATATTCTTCAGATGTGTTTAAAAGCATTATTACTTTTATTCAGCAGGGATGCATTGAACTTATCAAAAGTGACATTAAAGACGTTTATGATGTTACTAAAGATTTCTATTTCGAATAAATGCCGCTCTTGTGAACTTTCTATTCATCAAAGAATCCTTAAATAAAAAGTGTATCACTGTTTTCACAAAAATATTAGGTAGCTAGCACAACTGTTTTCAACATTGACAATAATTGAACAGCAAATCACATATTAGAATGATTTCTGAAGGATCATGTGACACTGAAGACTGGAGTAATGATTAGATTTTAAAATATATTTAAATAAAAACAACAGTTATTTGAATATTTAATAATATTTCACTTTTTTTTTTTTTACTGTATTACTGATTTATTTAATACATTACTGAGTGCGCCTTTAAAGTTTACATCCCATTCAGAGTTTTGAAAATACATCATGGCAAGGGACTCTTTAACATTTGAGAAATGGATTGGGGTTAAAATATTGTCTTCATTGTGATGGGAGTGAGAGGAGGAGGAGAATCTAGAAGCATTTCTATGGAGTCATTTTAGGGGCAGACAGAGAGTGATTCGTTTCTTTTCCTCTGGTGAAAACCTTTTTACTGTCAAATGCTCAGATTCAGAAACATCTGGTTATTTTTTCAGCTGTAAAAAAGGTGATAAAAAGATGGTTTCAATAAGCAGCAGGCTTCCTCCTCACTCTCCAAAACGGCTCTGCAGCGATGGCCAGTTGAGTAAATCAGAAAGCTTTAGGAGGAATGTACTGGCAGCGAGTGGACTTCCTCTTGGGAGATGAGTGATGGCAAGTGGGTGATGCAGTGATATTGTGTGGTACCAAATCCCTGAATTCCCTCATTCAAAGCATTATCCCCATACATTCTGTCAAAGACTAAGAGAGAAATAGCAGATCTTCAAGCTGGCAAACAGAAAAATATTTTAGCATTGCTTTACAAAGATATTTTGTTGGAAAAATACGAGGGCTTTGGTTTCATCACGCACCTGGATTCTGTCCTAATGCTTTTTCTGAGTGCTGCACTCCTTTTTACATTTAGGGGAGGCTTGGCGTTGTATGTCACACTCGATTGAATAGATCCAGGCCTGGTCCAAATTTCTGAAAATGCAATGAATAAAATTGCGAAAAATATAAATAAATATAAATGTAAAGATAAGTACATGAATTTTATTCATCACAGCATTAACTTTATCATCAGTACAACCTGCTGCAATTTGTCCATCTGTCTCCTTATTCTTCTGATCCAAATGTTTGCTATTCTGTCTCATAAATAAATGGGCCTCTAAAGGTAAATTCCTGTGTGGGACAGCTTTACTATACCCAGGACATGCAGTACTGCCCAGACCCGTACAATAAAACAACACAGAGAAGGGGAAAATAGCTCACATATGAAAAGTTCCTTAACTGCACAGAATGAGCTTGAGTCCATATTAGTGTTTGCAAATAAATTTGCCAGCCAACAGCGTGTTGATTTAGACCAGATGCAGGGGAGGTTGGAGTCTGTTATCTCACTTCACTCTTGTGGCAGTTCATTAACCAAACTAAAGCAAAAAGAAATGGCGATCTTCTAAACACAGTGAGAGGACTTTAGTGTACTGCTGATATATGATGCCTCCTCTCTCACGGAGATGATGAGGACTGTCTGAACAGCTGTCAACTGAGCAGCGAACAGCTAATTATAATTAAATAAATAAAATTAATTGTACTTAACTAAGCTACTTTTTTTCTGAATAGTGAAGCTAAAGAGGTTTTCTCTGTGTGGACGCTTGTTTTGTCTAAAAGACTAAATGATATTCACCAATAATGACCAATAATTCATAATTTAACTCATCAAAATAATTGAAGCAATTTCAAATTTGTTACAAGTTATACAAGATTCAGTTAAATTTTTTAAAGTCAGTTTAATATAATTTAGGTTGAAATAACTTAAATAACCAATTTGATTATACTTAAAAATTTAAGGCAGCAACTGAACTAAATTTTTTAAATTGACATCTGTGGAATTTTTTTGCAGCCTTGTTAGATGGACCATACTGTTGTTTTTTTATCTACCTATATTGGAAACAAATAATATCAAGATTTATTTCTTCCATTTAAATATCCAGATTTGAATATTGGAATTTTTGTTATATTTTATTTTATATCAAAATTCACTGTACTATTTTTTTTTTAATGCCAGATTTCAAAATGGGTTCCCACGGTCATGAAAAACCTGGAAATATCAAGGAATTTTAAAATCTGAAAAGCTGAAATTCAAATAAAATTATATTGATGACCTTAAATAACCTAAAATGTGACCCTGGACCACAAAACCAGTCATAAGTCGCACGAGTATATTTGTAGCAATAGCCAAAAATACATTGTATGGGTCAAAATTATCGATTTTTCTTTTATGCCAAAAATCATTAGGATATTAAGTAAAGATCATGTTCCATGAAGATATCTTGTAAATTTCCTACCATAAATATATAAAAAAAATATTTTTGTTAGTGGATATGCATTGCTAAGGACTTCATTTGGACAACTTTAAAGGCGATTTTCTCAATATTTAGATTTTTTTTGCACCCTCAGATTCCAGATTTTCAAATAGTTGTATCTCGGCCAAATATTGTCCTATCCTAACAAACCATACATCAATGGAAAGATTATTTATTCAGTTAATTTAAAAAAATGACCCTTATGACTGGTTTTGTGGTCCAGGGTCACATATTTAAATTTGTAAATAATAATAAAAAAAAAAAAAATGAAATCTCTGTAAAATGATTTAAAAAAAATCACTAAGGATGAGTAATTTTTGGGAACCCTTTCTGAAGTACCAATCACCTGTATTCATGTTTTCTATTGTAAATTTCACATTTTGATGTATGATGTCACTTTAAAATTCTAGATTTGAGCTCATATTTCTTTAGGTCCTATTATTTCACTGCACAATTCCACAGTTGTTACGTTTGATGGTGCTGACAGAAGTTCTTTCAAAAATGTCCCTCACTGAGAGGTTGCTCAGCTGACTCCACAGCTGTGATTCTGGGTCTCCAGCCTGGAGTGATGTTCCTTTGGGTCCTATTGGGACCGCGGCACTCTTTTTCTCCTCCTTTCTCTCTCTTGCATGTGTTCTGACAGTACGCCCAGACCGAGGGCCTCACACACATACACAAGCCAGCTCTGCACTCATGGAAATCTGCAATCAATTTAGCCAGCAGAGGAGGGGGCGTCATACTAGAGACCCCCCATTTTAAGAGAGCTGTGTATGTAGGCATACGTGCACGTGGAGATCGAGTATGCTCATGTAGGCTTGTGACGATTGGCTTGGCTGTTTCTTTACACACATACACATTTGTTCAGCATTTCCTCTCTATGGATGACATACTGCATGCTTTGTTGTACTGACAGGGGAAATGCAGCTCATCTCTGTCCTGCAGTCTACTGGCCAATCATTCATGAATATGTGATTGACATGCCAGCACAGCTGGAGCTAAAATTAAACTCAATCTTCTCCCTATCAGTCTTTTGGCCTAACAATCATTGTGACAGAAATTTCGGAGAGCAATTAACTAAACTGGGTCACAGTCCCAAGTGCAATAATAAAAAGATTATAAGAGCCTAGACTTTTAGGGTATCCAGCTTTCCTTTTATCCCTGTAATGGAAGAATAGTGTCCATGCTTGTTTATGCTGTGTGTATTGGAAAAACAAGGAAGATAAATCATGTTGAAGCAACGGTCATGATGTCATGTTTGGCTGTGTCACTGAAATTAAGAGGGTAACCTCATCTCTCCCTTTGGGAAGAAACAAAAACTGAAAAACATCCTTGTAATTTTTCTCAAAGCCTCTTTCTTAAACAAAAGCAATTTACAGAACATAAAAACTCAGATCATCCTCTGTGATCTCAAGAGTTTCTCATGCCTTGAATTTGTTTAGATTGAGAATGCTCACATATTTTAATACTAAAACTCCTTGGAGTTCATGGTGTTTTGATGAAGAACTAACAAACAAGCCCTTCTGTATATTTTACAGTAAATTTTGCATTGATTTGAGGTGAGGGATTATACAAAACAACCCAAATGCTGGGTTAAATATGGACAAACCCAGCATTTGGGTTGTTTTGACCCAATTGTTGGGTCAAATGTTTATCCAACCTGCTGGACAGTTTTATTTAATTCAACTATTGTTTAAAAAATTACCATATGGCTAGCTTAAAATGTACCCAAAATAGGTTTGAATTTAAAAATTCAGACACATAATTACTAGAGGCAACAGTAATAATCAAAAAGGTGAACATTTATTAATAAGCAATTTAATAAATGTTAATTATTTAATTATTATTTATTAAACATATAAATAAATGTTCATTTCAAATCTATTTTGGGTTCATTTTAAGTGAGTAATATAGTCATTTTTAAACAATAGTTGAGTTAAACAAAACTATCCAGCAGGTTGGGTCAAAAATGTAGCATTTGGGTCAAAACAACCCAGTCGCTGTGTTTGTCCATTTTAACCCAACTTGGGTTATTTTTAACCCAGCATTTTGTATGGAAAAGAGAATATTTACATGTATGCATTTAGCAAATAATGATCTTTTTTTTTTTAAAGGTTCAAAACGTATAGTATAAACCTACTCTTTGGTTTTAGGGCTTCTAAAAGACCATCTTTTGAAACTAATATCAAGTAATGATGAGTTCATAGTGAAGTGGCTCTGGAACAATGATTCTGCAGTTATGAACAGGTTAAATGACTCACTCACAGTTGGCATCTGTCTTGATATTTGTGGGTGGACATCTCTGACCACACTGGAGGCAGAGAGGAAGAGGAGGAGTAGAGGAAGAAGTGAGTAGTAGGAAGAGGTAAGCTAGAAAGCATTTCCGGTGAGATAAGGATGTAAAGAGTCACTCTGCAGTGTTAATCAACATTCCATTGAAATTATTAAATTCCTGTTCAGAAAAAGCATTCTTAACAGGAATAAATACTCCAGATGGCATAGTTTTGAGTCATGGAGGTGGATGTTTCACTTTCTGTTTTTTTTTTTTAACAAGAAATCTACAGGCAATAATAACAGTTATAGTTAATTAAAAGACTTTCAAATGCGAAATTAACGTTAAAATTAAATTTAAAACAAAAAGACTTGTTTTTTTTTCTACTTTGGTTTTTGCCTCTACGTGTTCTGGGCCATATAAATTATGGTCCATGTAATTATGGTGGTGCTTGGTCATGTCTTTTTAAAGAGTGCAAACCTCAGAAGTGCCCATCTCTTTAACTTCTCTGCCTCTGAGGGTTTGGTTTAGCATTGCGACACTCACCATGGTTTGTGAACCCGAGTGTGTGCTTTTATGTGAACGTAATTTGATTTTTTTGTGGTTGTGTGCACCTATACGTGAAAAACCCAAGCATAAATATGCGCATAATATAAAAACCCTGTATTTTTATATAAATGTGTTTTGTTTGTTTGGCCACCACGTGCCTTAGGCCCCAGTGAAGCCACAGTCATGTATTTTGTGGTTATATGGTCTACAATGTCTAGCAGGAACCAGCTGTCAAACTGTGAGGTCCCCCACAAGGCCTCAGGACCTCTCGGCTCCATGCCTTTAAATGGCAGAAAACTTAACACCACTTAAAACACTCAGGCTGAAATATCACAACAGACAAAGCCAAAAATAAAGCTTCATCTGTCCATTTTTGGTCGTACTGACCTGGCTTGCCTTTTATCACAAAACACACCCCGATGAGAAACTTTTTTCTGTTTATAGAGGACTGTTGTCTTTCCTGACTCTTAAAAATATACATCAGTATGACTACAACACAACTGTTGTGATGACAGCAGCCTTATCGTAGTGTCTGTGCGACTGTAGTTTCCTCCAGGCGTGAGGTCATGCAGATATAGCGGGTATGACATAAGCCAGCTGGGCAATACCCTCAGGACTAGAATCGGTTACTGCTCACCAACACAAACACACAAGGTCAAGTTTGCCTCGGAGATACATGAAGCGGATGCAGGGGTGTGGTCCCTGATGGATATCTGAAATCAGGCTCTTTGATGTGTGCCAGGTCGCTTTCTGCGGTCCGTGCGAGCGTGGAAGAGTGGTGTCTGACCCTAAAGAGATGGCGAGTGTTAAGAGAGAAAGCGATAAAGAAGGAAGGGCCCCCACATATCCTGTTTTTCTCTTTTTAGAGAAGGTACAGACTGGCCACAGAGCAGAGCATGACATAAGCTTCTGTTCCATAGCCAAACCCAAAGAAGGCAGACACTGTCAGTCTTACTGAATCCTAGAGCTAGATCTGAAACAGAGTATTAATTGAACGGATGTTCATTTACACACCCCCATGTCAGTTAAACCAGTCTGACTTTCTTCTGTGAAGCACAAAAGGAGGAAAGTTGCGCTTTTCCATACAATTAAAGTGGGACTAGTATCATTTATTAATAAATCATTCAGGGGTGCGTTTCCCGAAAGCATCGTTAGTCAACTATGGTCGTAAGTCCCATTGAACTCTATTGGTAACGACGGAACTTGCGACCATAGTTCGCTTTGGGAAACGCACTCCAGATTAATTGACCATTATTCGTTGATTCATTGAAAAAATCTAACACGATTCAAGACAGAAAATAACTTAAATTTGGGTCTGTTCCTCACACAAAGTTAAAACCTCCAAATATGATGGTCCCCTTGTAAAAGATTACCTTTCTAAAATATGTATGTTTTATAGCATTTATACTGTGCATTGTACTAAAAAATAAATGCATATATATAATGATAATTTAACCCTCTGGTGTTGTTTATTTGGGGGTCACACTTGCAATGTTCACGGTCAAAAGTTGAACTTTTTTTTCTTCAGTAAATCAATGTAATATATTTTTGTTCAATAATATTTTTTTTCTTTTTTCTTTTGTATTTTGAGAGAATTTCATGGTATTAATGAATATTTATGCAATAACTATCATCATTTTTTTCCCATTGAAAATAATAAAAAAAAAAATTTCTTATTTTTTATTACTTTTCAATTATAGCTGTTTTTAATGTTAAAATAGAGACAATGCCTTTAAAATCCTATTTTTGTTGGCAGATTAGTGCCATCTGGTTGGAGTAAAAAAAGAAAAACATCTGTAATGCCACAGTGTAACCACTAGATTCCTATATAAAAAGCTTATAAATTCTCTAGTTGTTTTTAGACATAAATACTTATTTTTATTAAGTTGTGGATTTGGATATTTAGACATTCTCAAAGACTACTTTTTGTCAAGGTTTAGTTTTTTTTGTTTGAACTGTTGATTTGAAGTGTCAATTTTTGCATTAATTTTACTAGGAATTGTGTCTATTTTAGAGTGTCACCCCTTCATTGCTGTACACTTTTTCTGCATCATGGCTGATTTGTAGATTGTACATAAAAAATCTCTGTATTTTCCTATTTCCTATTTTCATTTTTGACCGCGAACAACACAAGAGGTCTAAAACAACCAAACAACACCAGAGGGTTCATTTAATAATTATTCTAAATAATAAAAACGTGCACTTTTTTTTTTTTACAAAATATTTGCCTTGACATATACAAAGTGTTTTGAAACAGAAAATACATAAAAGGCACAGGC
The DNA here is from genome assembly GCF_019924925.1 of Ctenopharyngodon idella. Lineage (NCBI taxonomy): Eukaryota > Metazoa > Chordata > Actinopteri > Cypriniformes > Xenocyprididae > Ctenopharyngodon > Ctenopharyngodon idella. The sequence goes on along the minus strand of NC_067235.1, from coordinate 22,769,502 downwards.
ACAAATATACCCAACTTAGAATGCTAGTCTTACAATAGGACTTGATGCTTATTTTAGGAGGCATGTTTAGTCATCCAGATTTTCTTTCTCAAGCAGTTCTTTCCAGCAGTGTTTATATGGTTTCCATCACAATTACTTGGGCAACAGCATGTGAGAGCTGGGTATAGGGGTGTTTTAGCTTAAGGGTTGGCAGACAGCAGCCAACATGTCACTTCATCTGCTAAGAGTGTTTGGGTTTGAGACCTCTGTTACTCATACTGTAAAGAACAGTATTACAAATCCATCTGTGCTGTGAACGGCACCTCGAAGCTCTGTGTTTTGTCTTTCTGTTAAAAGTAAAAAAACAGAAACGTGTTGCTGTTTGCAGAAAGGAGCGAATTGTGCTGCTGCATTTACAGTATGTCATAACCTAACAGTAATGTAAAAACAGACAGTCTAAAGTGGAAAGATAAAGCTTGGGAAGAAATTAGTGTATGTGAAAATTTAACAGTGTCTAATAAGGCCTCAAAGTTCAGAGTTCAACATTCCAGCTATTCCTATACGTCAAAAGTAGAGATTCTTCTGTTGTTCTCGTAGTAGATGTTGGTATTTACTGCATTTTTAATTATTAAGTTTTTTAAAAGATCGTGTAAAAGAATGTAAAATACTAAAATCAAATATTCAGTTTAAATGTATGTAAATTTGATAATTTATTTCAATAATTGAATAATGACAGACAAATAAAATAACAGAACCCCAGAAACTTATCCATTGTCACTTGAGATGCATCAGAACAGCCTCTAGCTGCCAGTTTATGTATTTTTCCAGTGCAATTATGGCTTGTATGGCTCGTAAGTGGATATTCTGGCGGTTCAGACCCGGCCCCTATATGACGCCTTCCCACAATCCCACCAAATTCTGCTGTTCTTGTGTGGCTGCAATGTTCTTTATGAGGTAGGTAATGTACGTAAACAAAATTGCACCAAGCTGCATAAAACCAGCCAGCAAAAATTGTGAAGCATTTGGCATGAGAATTATTTTTCTAGTAGAGACATAAACAATTCTTTTACAGTATGAATCTATAATACAAAATACAGCGGGCTTGCCAAACCCAAGCGTTTACCATAGAAATACACATCTCCACAGTCTTTGAGATTACTGAAGCATTAAACATGGAAAAACGGGTGGGGTACAATATTGTACTGACTCACTAACCCCTGGTTTATTGATGAGGGGTTGACTGCCCCCACACTTAAAGACACATAGACAATGTGGTGCTACACTGAACCCAGACCACAGCCAGCTAAACACTCTGTGGTGCAGAGGCTGAGAGTGTGTTTTGAAATTCAGCCCCAGATGTTTTATATTATGGGGCTTTTATGCCAGTTTACCGTAACTGAGATTTACTGGTTTAACTGGAGTTAGTGTGTCTGAGCCAGGACTGGGGTTTCGGTCAAATGACAGTCAGCTTTGCATTATTTCTTGACCTCATCTCTCTGTCTCTTTCTGGCCAGGTAAACAACGGTGTGGCAAATAACATACAACCGTATTGCCAGAACAGGAGCAGGTCAGCAGCAGACCATGGTAGTAATCCTTCGCTCACTCAATCTCAGTCTGTTGAGATGTTTTTATGAAGTTGTTTTGCTGAGGTTGAATGTGGATGAAACTGAGTTTGACTATAATTTGAGTGGTTACTGGAGTCATGAGCTCTGTCTCTTTCTGGCTTTGAAGATTAATGTAATGTTTAGTTCAATAATGTAGAGTCTGGTGATTATGTAAGGGATAATCCACAGTTAGGTGTGTATTAAACAATTTTGATGCACACATGAAGGCAAAGAACCACCCGACGCAAAGCTAGGTGTGTATTAAAGTTTATTATATGGTTACTCGCCAGCATGGACAAATTTAAAGGATTAGTTAACTTCAGAATTAAAATTTCCTTTTAATTTATTCACCCCCATAAACATTCAAGATGTTTATGTCTTTCTTTCTTCAGTTGAAAAGAAGTGAAGGTTTTTGAGGAAAACTTTCCAGGATTTTTCTCCATATAGTGGACTTCACCAGGGTACAACGGGTTGAAGGTCCAAATTGCAGTTTCAGTGCAGCTTCAAAAGGGTCTACATGATCCCAGCCGAGAAAAATCCTGGAATCCTGGAAAGAAAGACATAAACATCTTGGAGTAAATTATCAGGAAATTTTAATTCTGAAGTGAACTAATCCTTGATGTTTGCAGCACAAAATTTTACTGGACTGATTAGAATGATTTTCAATATTTATTTTATATATGGGTCATTAGATTTAAAATTATACAATGAAATACAGTTATTTGAATGAATTAGCGAAAGAGAGAGTGAGAGATTGTGTGTTTGAATTACAGCTTCTCTCTTATGAAGCTGTTATTTTCATTACTTCAAAAACACCACCGTTACTCAGAAATATAATACAGCTTGTTGGTGGCGAAGCAATTTTATTGATAAAAGTTGTAGGGAAGTGTTGACGTTTCTTGTGCTCCTGTATGTTTTTTTGTGATCACGACTGTCTATGTGTGTGCAGGTGATTGTGATTTGTATATGTGTGTGGTGTGCTTCAGTGAAGGCAACACATTTTGCATCAAAATGGTTTTAATGAGCACCTTCCAGCCAATCAGAATCGAGTATTCAGACAGATCATAGTATAATGCAAAGTAAACTCAAGGTGAATCAGGCTTTATTTTTCAATAAAGACAGGCTGAGTGTACATTATTCTATTTATTATTTATGAATAGATATTGGTTTGACTTTATTACTTTACTTGGTGATTAGCTTAGAGCTTCAGCTAGGAAAATAATACAACAACTAGCAACAACATTACAATATAAATGTATGTATTAATATTAATCTGCAATCCAAGTTATTGCAGTTATTAATTACTATATGGACTAGTTAGCTAACATATATTCTAGCTATTTATCATATAATTAGGCTTATCAAGTCAAAAGATGGCACTATTTTAATGAGCTATTCTAAGTTTGAGGAGACTGCCGAGTGATATACTACTTTTGCTGTACACCAGTAAACGTAATCTGTAACATGCATTTTTCTTTATTATATAACTTATTAAAATTATAAAAAGTATTTTGCCATGGACAATGATGTATCATTATAATGCAAAACATAATTAACCTCTCAATGCTGCAAATGACCAATCAGAATCAAATACTAGGACAGTAAACTGTTCTCTTTTGTGTGCAACAAACACAATTAATTGAATTTGTAATCATGATTACAATTAAGGATGCCACAATTATGTAATCATTCATGGGCACAATTACAAAAAAAAGTCCACTTAGATTATTCTGTGTGCTTAAGATTTTTTTCTTCTTTCTACATGTTATGTTAAGGGTTTTTTTCCCATTGTTTTAATTTTAGTTTTAGTATAATACCATGCATATTTTTTAAATTTAATTTAAATTTTTAAAGAAGAAACCAAACCAATGTATATTTGACATTTGAGGCTTAATGCTATAGAAAAGCAATAAAGGTTTTTCAGAAAGAGTGTTTTCTGCTTGTTTATTTTCTTATAAAATATGGTATGCAGTTGCTTCAAACAATAGTATAAAGCTATTCAAAACATTATTCCGTGTAAATTGTGATAATCATAATTATTATTTGCAATTACAATTTCAAGGGAATAATCGACAATAATCGACAAATCGTGCAGCCCTAATATGAACTGCAACAACAAACTGTGCGTTTTAACAGACACTTCGAGGAGCAGACACATGACCTCACTCAGAGATAAGCACCCTAACCCTTGGCCAAAGATCTGGTTACTGTTGTGTTCCCACTATATTTCTTAAAACAGAAGGGCTGAATACACTTGCTTTCCAGCTGTAGTTTGCTCATTTTCCAAATGGTCATGGATTTGTGTTCAGTCCTGCGTCTTCCAAATCCTGATGTCAGCTTTGGATGCTCTCTGAGGGGCAAAGAGGTTTATGTGTTATTTTAACGAATAATACACAAATCTCATTCTTTGTTGAAGTGGACTTCTACAACAGTCGATTTAGAAAGACATGTTTAATGTCTAAGAGCTTATTTTTCTCATTTTCCAGTCTTTCCCCAATATATTTCATTGCAGGTTTGGCAGTTTCAGTATATGTGTTTCTTTGCTTGAATGAGCGTGTGTTAGTTGGATCCTGCCAGGATATCTGCTCTTTGCTACATTTGTCAGTGGTCTGTGGAATTGGTGGAGAACTGGAATGATTATTATGAGTTGTTATATGAGAGACTATTTATGCATGCGGGTCCATAGGGTCCAGAGCTATTATGCAACATTTCTCTCTCTCTCTCTCTCTCTCTCTCTCTCTCTCTCTCTCCTTTTTTGTTTCCCTCTCTTTCTGGCTGTCTTTTTTGATGGCTCTTTTCTTCTTATTTTCCTTTCCCCGTGTCCCTCCGTTCCAAATAATGACTAATATTTTCTCCTTAAATGGAGAGGGACAGGAAAGGAAAGAAGGAAATCTGATCAATGCCATGTGTCCTGTGTATATGATACCCCTATGTGCTTGCATTAAAACCTAAAGAGTTTTAAATCCAACTTTAATTCACTCCAATCAGAGCTGAAATAGACTTACGAGAAACTGTGATTGCATGTTAATTTTTTTTCTTTGTGTTCCAAATGTAGTTTGAAAAAAATGTGCAATGTACTGTAGTTTAAGGTTCATCTGACCTCAAACAGACACGTTTCAGGGGCTGATTACGTAAGATGCTAAACAAAACAGAGTAAAGGACTATTTTTAACTTGACACAGTGTCTTAAAACCACAATGCACATGGTGAGATGTTTAAAAAACAACATGAGACGCAACAGTACGGCCAAAGCAGGGCTCCAGACCAAAAAAAAATAACCTACTACTAGAGCCAATAGCACCTAAAATTAAACATAGGATACTATTTTCAAAAGTGCTTCAGTTCATTCAGTTCATTTCCAACAAGCGCTGCTGTGTACTATATTGAAGGACGTTTTATATAAACTGCTATTCTTGTAGTGAGTCTGATTCAAAGCATTAATTATTAATTATATCAAACCATTAATTATCTGATTCTGTTTTGTGAATCTTTTTGACTAACTCATTAAAAAAGACCTGGTTCAACCAAGTCATTTTTCACTAGTTTTTAGTTAGCAAACACCGGCGTGAACTCTAACAAGATACTGACTCACACAAAGTTTTCTTGTCTATGTTTTAAATGATTGTTGTATAGAATCAAACAGATAAAAACCATGAAAATTCGATCACAATATCCAGCTGCATGAAAAGCTCATATCTGCGTGAATGATTTGCTTTCATATGAAAATTTCTGTCAGCAAGTACTCACCCTCATGTCATTCCAAACCCGTAAGACTTTCGTTCATCTAAGATAATACTGAGCCGGCATTCGGACGTAAACACAGAAGCGCTGCACTGCGTTCACTACGTCAACTGTGTAGGAGAATGAAAGGGGAGAGATGAAATTGTTGTATAAAGTCGTTATTTTTGTTTTGTTTTTGCACACAAAAAGTATTCTTGTCGCTTCATAACATTAAGGTTGAACCACTGTTGACTATTTTATGTCTTTAATGTCTTTAATACTTCTCTGTACCTTTAATGACGGAAATGACATTGCTTTCTATGGAGGATAAAAAAACCCTCTTGGATTTCATAAAAAAAATTTAATTTGCATTCCAAAGATGAAAGAAGGTCTTACGGGTTTGGAAGGACATGAGGGTGAGAACTTAATGATAGAAATGTCATTTTTTCGGTGAACTAACCCTTTAAGTACTCTTCCCAAGCACGAGGACATCATGTTTTGCCGACCCAGCCAGAAATGATGACTACATGTGTTTTCTTTCTTTTTCCATTGTGCCCTTATCTTCACCCAGGAACAGCGTTGTGGGGCCTTATAATGACAGAACATCTTTGGTTTGGGTTATCAGAGCACTCTCACTCACGCTACTACTCAGATGTGGGGTGTTTGACATTTGTGAGCACCATTATTGAGCGTGTCCCCTAAAAATATCCTGCCGTATGGTACTCATTTTTAATGTGGCACCAGTCCTTGGTGTCAGATGCAAACAAAATGTTGATGAAAGAAATCCCTCACTCTCTCTCCCTTCTTGTTTGTGCCGTGTATGCGTCCTCCCCATAATTTGTCCACATGAAAGCAGTTGAGTGTGGGCACAGCATCTGTTCGTATCATTAAAATCCGCTCATGGTTTAATACTGCACCTTTTAAAGCTCTGCAGTCCTGCAACAGTTTAGCAAGAGCGATCAAACTTATGGGTTTTAGTCTTCTAGGTCATCAGGCTGCCACTCAAATGGCCAATGCTACAAAAAATAAACATTTGCGACAGTGTTTTAAAATCTACTTGGCATTGGTGACAGTCGGTAAAACTTGTTTTCCTGCAAACAGCAACGAACGAACGAACACAGCACAAGTCGTATGTCCGATTTGTGCACATTTGACTCTAATGAACTGGTTCTTTTTAATGAATCACTCAGAAAAAGATTCACGAAACACTCGAGTTTGATTGACAGGCGATCTAACCAATCATAATGCCGAATCCACATTTTGTCCGACAAAGAGGGGAGTTGGTAGATTAACGCTGGTGGACTTGAACTTGAAAAATGATGTGTACTGACATCTTTCTGTGGTTGAAATGTGGTTCAGTCATGTTTATTTGATGATATACATTAAGAGATGATCGGTACATGAGCCGCTTGATCTGAGGTGCTACAGCGATCTGTCACGACACATTAAAGAGCCACAAAACGGTATTTATTTTTTAAATTTCTTTAACAATTACAAATTTTGAAAATTGAGACTTTGTTTCATATCATAAGTAACCTGCTCTGCCTTGTTTGTCGACTAGTGATGGGCGCTTTCGAAACACTGCTTCATGAAGCTTCGAAATGAATCTTTTGTTTCGAATCGTTGTTTCGGAGCGTGATTCACTGCAGCGGCCGTTAGAAGCTCCGGTTCCTATAGAAACAGTCAGACGCGCGCCTCCAAAATGAGGCACAAGAGACGCGCATTTAGGACTGCGCATGCGCATTAGCTTGATCTAGCCTGAATAGTACTGTTTTTTGTCATGATTCGAGCGTTTAGAAACAAAATTTATGAGACAGTTGTTGTCATATTTCATTGGTGATTTCAAATATGAAATTTAATCGAAAGCTTTGCAAACAGCTTTGGAGAATTTGATGTTTCCCCATTCAAAGAGATAGGAGCTGCACTTGAATGCCCAAGAGGCGTTTCAAAGATGGCCGCCGAGTGAAATGACTTGTCTTAAAGGGACTTTGGTTTAACTGACCCATCCACAGAATAAACAAAACAAGCCCTGAAAATTGATAAAAGAATTACCCAAACACTTATTGGTATTCGTTGATTAATTGCATTTGATAGATTATACTTTCAATAAAACATTTGCAATGGATTTGTAAAAGCTGTTTTTATGCATGTTTGGCATGAGTTTTTGTTGCATTTACACTGTTTTGACCAGCAGGCGTCACCAGCGTGTGGTGTTTCGAACGCTTCGAAACAATGAATCATTTTGCGAAGCAATTGGTACAATTGATTCGAAGCTTTGAAAACCTTCGTTTCTCCCATCACTACTGTCGACACGTTGTCAGATTCCTCTTTGCTCCGCGTTGTATTTTTCACTGCGTGAGAACATGTGTGGCATGAGAGCGCCATGGCTTGTCGGACATAGCAACAGTAACTAAAGGGGGTGGGTCTTCGCGAACAGTCATATAGTCAGTGAATCATTCAGAAACATCACTCAGGCCACAACTGACTCCATCTGTGTTAATTTTTTTTTTTTTTTTTTTTCAGGAACCTTCACTGTGATGTGTATATTAAACTTACATCAGTATATTTACTGATTGCTAGTTTATATGACAACACATTTTGATGTAGGCCTAATAAATTAATAAGTAGTATTCTAAACATTAAAATACAAATATTTATTGGTTTATTGTTTACTGTAATGAAGTGTAATCGTATTGTTGAATCAAAGAAATCTTATTCTGGGAGTAAGACCAATTCCAGTTGTTTTTGAATTCACTTTTTCCTAGGAGATGTAACACCTGCTTTCTGGGATAAGAAGAATATTTTTATATTAACGTTGCTTGTGTCATGAACTTATGTGATGGATTTTGTATTGAGGTAGCATGTGAATTGTCAGCATCCTTACACAAGCCAAATCCCTGCTGGAGACAAGTACGCAATTTCCAAAAAATTCATCTGCTCCTGCATAAAACTGTTGTTTACTTAGACGTAAATGTAATTAACGCAGCCTCAGGTTCAGGGTAGATTTAAAACACTTGTTTGTCACAGACGCTCTGTCGCGGTGCACTGCTCATTAAGCACGCTCCTAGTTTCTCAGCTCGCAGGAATCCTAATGTGGTCTCGAACACTTTTTCTAATGAAGCCCTTAAAGAAAAGAAGAAAACCCAGAAAGAATAGGAATAATATACTCCAGCCCAGTAAGGGGACCTATAAAATCCTATAGCTCTTTAATGAAAACTTGTCATCTGCCCGGAATGTTCTGGTCTCTTTCTTTCTGTTTGTGTCTATTTTGATGTAGGAGTTGAGTGTAATGCCGCACTGACCCTTCATATGACTTTTTCTTTTTATTTGTTCTCAAACCAAAACTGACAGTACTGATTTATGATTCAATATAATTTTAAAGAGTTTCCTCCACTCATAAGGTCTACTAGACCTGGGGTTGTAACATTTTTTTGATGGCATGGACCCCCAAATATAATGGTCCCCTTGGAAGAAGGCAGCTATATATTTTACATTTCGTTTGTGAATAAAAAATATTTAAATTTAAAAAGTTTTAAATTTATATTTGGGGAATTATGTTCCTCTTTACGTGTGTTCAGTAGCCTATATAAGTACTCTCTCTCTCTTTCGGCTTGCTCCCTTATAAGTACATTTTTCATAAAAGACATTTCCATTTTTTTTAACCTTACTAAACACAATTTCAAAAGTGGTCTGGACAAGAAAGTTATCTGCTTAACACTGTGACACTCCATGGGTTCACAGTTTTCCTAAGAAGAGACAGTATACTGGGAATAGTATATTTCAGTATACTGAAGACTGTGTGTATGTGTGTTCTGTGTGTATATGTGTGTGAGAGCATGTGCTCATAAAGTCTCAGAAATCGTCACCATGGGAGACTTGTCTGTCCCTTTCCTACAGCGTGCCTAAAGCATCCTCATAAATAAAACCAGATGTCTTCAATATGTCTTAAAATGGAAGGAGAGCTTTGCACTGGCCTTGCAGTGTCACATCAACAGTTCTGAGGGGCAGAGTTTTAATGTTTTATAAGGCAGTTGACTGTTTTTCTCCTTACAGCAGGATGAAGACGGTGGAGATCTGTGTGGTCCTGTTTGTCTTGGGCTGTGTGTGTGAACTGTCATTGTCTTTGGACCCCCGAGATCCAAATGTGTGCAGCTTATGGGAAAGGTAAGCATCATCTCCAATATCTGCTCCACTGCATACTGGCAACCGAAACTGCTGTTGTAGATCATTTTTTGCAAGTCAAACAACAACAACACTGCAAAAATCCAGTTCCCAGTTAATATATGTGTCTTGTTTTCCTAGTAAAACTCAAACTAAAGCATCTAAATATTGTTAAAACGAGATAAAGTTGCAGAAATAGCAAAACTGCATAACATATCAAGACCTGCCTCAGACAGTTTTGAGAATGTCTTTTATACAGTAAGTTTAAGAATATTAGTCAATGTCTTGTTCTATTGTGTTTCTGTGACCTTAGTTTATTTAAACTAGATGTCACTACTCAACCTTTATTGGCAATAATTTCTGCTGCAATAATATTCTTTGGATAGTTTCAATGTCGCTTAAAGGTGGTTAGACGTTCTGGACATCACAAGAAACTTAGCGATCACACTTGACTTGGGCTCTACTTACTTCCATTCATACGCATGCAAATGCAGGAGACATGGGCGGAAGTTTTAAAGCTTTAAAACTTCAAAGCTACAGGTTTACAGTGTTGCAGGAAAGTCGAGTAGATGGTATATTTTCATATTTCGAATATATTATTATTTGTTATTTTTTATTTATAAAAAACAAGCCCTAGAGCATGACATAATATCCTGTTCATTGCGGTGTCTGAGGAAATTTTGACTGTGGCTTTATACTGATGCCTAGTGGTTTTCCGATTTCCGATTCGTCAATCACATTTCTGGGATGTTTGTGCTTTTCTGGAAAGTTCACTTTGGCAAGCTGTTTCAAACTCCTGAAATGAACTCCAACCAAACTTTGTTTTGGCCTGAAATGATGTCTCACCAGTTCCTTTTTCGCTTAAAATATATCGTATGGAAGCTTGTTTCAGCAACTGAATAAAAAAGGTAATTGCGACTTTTTATCTCGCAATTCAGAATTGCGTGATATAAACTCACAATTCCAAGTTATAATGTCAGAATTGCGAGAAATAAACACAGTTGTAAGTTATAAAGTCAGAATTGTGAGATATAAACAATTGCGAGAAAAAATGTCAGAAATGTGAATTTATATCTCAAAATTCTGACTTTATTTCTCACAATTGCTAGTTTATATCTTGCAATTCTGACTATATAACTGGTAATTGTGTGTTTATATATCGCAATTCTGAGAAAAAAAGTTGCAGTTATCTTTTACATTTTTTTTATTCCGTGGCAGAAACAATCGAACATAATATCAGGTCCTTAAGGACATAGAAACTTTTATTTTTTTTAGCACACAATGGTTTCAAAATTCAAAATAAATAAAAATGTCAATTACTTTAAAATGCCTGAGACCCTACATACAGTAGGACAAGCTGTCTGGAGAATGGATGGATGGGAATTTTCAAAATCATTTTAATGGGGAAAAAACTGAACCGAACTTTAAACTTAAACAAGTCAGAAAAGTCAACATTTTTGAGAAAGACCCATTTATAGTGTAGGGACAAAATGTGGGAGCCTTTTCAAGTAATCTTAACCACAGACCTTATTTTACTCATAAATCCAAAACTGTAATTCTAAAAATCCATTATAAATTCCTGAGGGAACCCTTGGCCCAAAAAGAAGCTAATTCTCTTGGTTTTATCACTACAAACTGAACACATGATGCCCTTGAGCAAGACACTCTACTACGAAGACAATTCCTGCACTTAGTGTGTTGTACATGGTGCAAAATAACAAGCGACTGGTGAGCATGACAAAATCTTTGTTCCTTTTTAGTTTCACCACTTCAGTGAAGGAGTCATATGCTCAGCCTTTTGACTCTGTGCGTGAAGAGACCTGCTCTGAACCCTGGAGCGCTAACAAATGCACCCGGCACAGGTGACATACACTGACAAACACACATGCACTCAAGCATTTACTCACAGTTACACTGAGCTGACTTAGACTAAACGCAGCATGAATTCTTTCATCCTACTGAGCTGCAGAGGTTTTCGGTCTTCAGCTTAGGTCATTGGAGGGATTGTTTGGTTTGGCAGTGGAGGCTTAAAATTGCTTCGAATCCAAGTAATTGTGATGCTGGCGTGCACACATGCTCCCTTTATAATAATGCTGGCATGGAATTCACTCTGCCGGTCTTACGGCGGTTCCCAAAGGCCTTTTTAAGTTTAATCTGAACTAAGGCAAATGGGAAGGGCACCGAATGTTTAATACATTTCTAAATATTATACGTTTATGTTTAAAAGGTGCCAAAAGTTTTTTTGTCAAAAGATCCAAGACAACTACTGAATCAGAAGTCTTACTGAGGGACTTTATATTCCAACTACAGCTGATCTGTGATAATGAAATAATGAATTTCGTGTGGTCTTGCATTTTCCAGTGTTTATAATGGAGGTTATTAAACTCTTTCTCTTATTCACTCTCCAGGATCACCTATAAAACACTTTATAGGCAGGTGGTGAAAATGGACTATCGTAAGAGGTATCACTGCTGCAGTGGCTTCTATGAAAGCAGTAATATATGTGTCCGTGAGTATTAAGTTGACGTTTTACCTCTAACTTAATGGTTTTGAACGGTTTGTTTTTGTATTTTTCATCTCTCTGCGTGTTTACTTTTTCCTTCTTGCTCTGTGTGTGTGTAGCACGTTGCACTAAGGAGTGTGTCCATGGCCGCTGTTTAGCACCTGATCGCTGCCAGTGTGAGAGCGGCTGGCGTGGAGACGATTGTTCCAGCTGTGAGTTATGCGTCACACTTTCTCTCCTTATTCTGACGCACAAAAACAACCAAAAAGTGCAGCATTTAAAGGCATTATCAATTTAAAAGCTGTTTCAAACAAGTAGGCAACTTCTTTGCTGCTTTTAAGATACTTTGTTTATGCTCAATTCTAAGGCAGTAATCCTATATGCTTTGCAACAAGCTATATTAAAAAAATTTATCCAAGAAGGTGAACAGAGGAAGAACAATCTGGATGGATTATAAATAAACGTATAATTCATCCAATACTGAAAACTCTTTTTTCTTCTTTCTGTATCACACATGGTCATGCACAGGGTTTCATAAGGAGAGACTTTTCACTAGCCAGTGTTCTGGCTTCGTTTTTGAACGTGTTGTCATCTGTTAGTGTTGCTGTGCATATTTTTATTGGGCCCCATTTTCTCCCTTTTCTTTTTCCTCTTGTTTTCTTTTTCCCTCTCCTCTCTCTGCATCTTAACTCTACTCCTTTCTTTTCTTTTAGCATGTGTATGCATCATCAAAATGAAAATAAAATAAGAGTTTTGCACAGCTAAATTTTCTAGTGCATCTACAGTATTTCTTCTCTAATTTGGCACATTTCTCTAAAATAACTTAAAGGGTTAGTTCACCCAAAAATAAAAAATACTGTCATTAATTACTCATCCTAATGTCGCTCCAAACCCGTAAGACTTTACTTCATCTTCAGAACACAAATGAAGATCTTTTTGATGAAATCTGATAGCTTTCTGTCTGTAATGAAGGGTCGGCAGAATGGGGATCCATTTGTAGCTTTATTTAGAATAAACACCAAGGCAGACGGGGCAAAGGCAAAGACATAAACAGGAACAGGCAATGGTCGAGGCAGGCGGCAGACAAACAGTATCGGGTCACAGGCAGAGATCAGGGCAGGCGGCAAGCAAACACGGTCCAGTATACAGGCAAGGTTCAGGGCAGGCAGCAGAGAATCACAACGGGTAAACAGTCCAACAGGAACAGAATAAACAGTCCACAAGAAAACGCTCAGAAATGATCACCGGGGCAAATCAAGACTTCGCGGTGAGTGTGTGTGTGTGTGTGGCTTAAATAGTGTGAGCGTGATGGGGTGCAGGTGTGTGCGCAATCAGTCCCAGGAATGAGGGCCTATGGGAAACGTAGTCCGAATGGGAACAGTCAATATTCGGGTGATGGCTCCCTCCGGTGGTGCGGAGGAGGCGAGGGAGCCACATTCGTGACAGAGCCCCCCCCCCCACCTTGGCTCCCTCCGGCTCTCCTCTCGGACCACCAGAGGGTTTCAGCAGCGACACATGGAAAGTGGGAGAAACACGGTAGTTAGCAGGTAAGTCAAGACGAAATGATACAGGGGTAATTTGTTTAGTAATTTGGAAAGGCCCTACAAACCTGGGACTGAGTTTTTTGCATGGGAGTCTTAGGCGCAGATCCCTCGTTGACAGCCAGACCCACTGCCCCACGGCGTATTCAGGGTTGGGGTGACGATGTCGATTGGCCTGTATTTCTTGTCTTCTCACGGCACGTTGAAGGTGATGATGGGCCAGGTCCCAGGTCTCCTCGCTTCGCTGCAACCACTCGGTTACTGATGGCAGGTTGGACGGTTCCCCGGACCAGGGAAAGAGAGGCGGTTGAAAGCCCAGGACGCACTGGAAGGGTGTAACACCAGTGGCAGGTTTCCGCAGAGAGTTTTGAGCATACTTGGCCCACAACAGGTAACGGCTCCACTCTGATTGATTCCGCTGACAGTAAGTGCGTAAGAATCTGGTGAGTTCTTGATTCAAGCGTTCGGTCTGTCCGTTGGATTCTGGGTGGTATCCTGAGGTGAGGCTGATGTTGATGTTTAACTGTTTAAAGAAGGCTGTCCATACCCGGGATGTGAACTGTGGGCCCCTGTCAGACACAATGTCCTCTGGCAGACCGTAGAAACGGAAGACGAAGTTGCATAGGGTCTCTGCTGTCTCGAACGCCGTGGGCAGCTTGGGCAGTGGTATGAGTCGGCATGCCTTGGAGAAACGGTCGATTACTGTGAGGATCGTGGTGTGGCCACGGGATTCAGGGAGATCAGTGGCGAAGTCTTCTGTAATGAAGGGTCGGCAGAATGGGGATCCATTTGCAGCTTTATTTAGAATAAACACCAAGGCAGACAGGGGCAAAGGCAAAGACATAAACAGGAACAGGCAATGGTCGAGGCAGGCGGCAGACAAACAATATCGGGTCACAGGCAGAGATCAGGGCAGGCGGCAAGCAAACACGGTCCAGTATACAGGCAAGGTTCAGGGCAGGCAGCAGAGAATCACAACGGGTAAACAGTCCAACAGTAACAGAATAAACAGTCCACAAGAAAACGCTCAGAAATGATCACCGGGGCAAATCAAGACTTCGCGGTGAGTGTGTGTGTGTGTGTGGCTTAAATAGTGTGAGCGTGATGGGGTGCAGGTGTGTGCACAATCAGTCCCAGGAATGAGGGCCTATGGGAAACGTAGTCCGAATGGGAACAGTCAATATTCGGGTGATGGCTCCCTCCGGTGGTGCGGAGGAGGAGGCGAGGGAGCCACATTCGTGACACTGTCCCTCCATTTTCCCTTTAAGTTATCTGTACTTAAACATTTCAGTTAATTCAATGAAAAGACCACATTAGGTCAACTCAGTTAAATTGAGTTGTCAATTTCCCCATTACTCAATTGAACTGAGGGAATCACTTTCCTCAAATCATTTGAGTAGTCTCAACTTATTACGGTTTACAGTGTATGCAACTACCACTTTGACGCTTCAAAAAGACCATAAAGAGTTTGTAAAACTAATCCATATGAATTGAGTGGTTTAGTCCAAATTTTCTGAAGAGAATCGATCACTTTATGTGATGAACAGATTTAATTAGGCTTTTATTCACATATAAACATTGATCAGTGAACATAAACAGAAGCTCAACCGAACCTGCTGGGTGTGCGAGAACAAACCTCTTCCGGAAGCTCAAACGTGCTGCATAACCTCATTGGTTCTCGCACGCGTCAAGCAAACATGCTTGAGCTTCCATTTACCATAACTGATGTTTGAGTTGACGAATGTTTATATGTGAATAAAAATTCAATATAAATTCAATCTGTTCATCATATTAAATGATTGTGTCCCTTTAGAAAATTTGGATTAAGCCACTCACTTCATATGGATTATTTTTCCAATCTCTTCATGAACTTTTTGAAGTGTCAAAGTGGTAGTCACATAGCTGTCTATGGAGGGACAAAAAGTTCTCAGATTTCATCAAAAAGATAACTAACCCTTTAAGTTTTAGTAATTTTGTAGTGTTGCACTGACTGTCCAGTACATGACTGTCCTTGTGTGTGCCAGTGACACCATTGGGTGTTTACTGTAGTATTTTAGTCTGTAATACTGATTTGATTTGAAAGACTGTGGTTTCAGAGGAGTACAATGCTGTGTAGGCTCCTGAGTGGAGTTTACATAAGTGAAATGGAAACTCAAGACTAGGCAGAAGACCTCTCTCTAATTTGGCCTTGCTCTTTGTTTGGTTGGACTGTGAAACCCCATTATTAGCTCGCTTTGGCAAGAGGAGGCTTGACACTTCCTGAATGCCTGTGTGTTGGGAGCTTTGTGAGAAATTAGAGAGGTTTGAGGTTTTAAATACACATTTCTTTCACTCTGTCCTGAGGCCAAACTCTATCAAACTGCTATAAGACTTCTTGCCTGTTTAAAACCATTGATAAAGTAGAATATACATAACATCATATAGTAGATACACTAAAAGGCAAAATGAATGCTACAAGAAGCAAAAACAGCTTTTGGAGTGGAATGTCCATGATGTTCAGCATTTTCGCATTAGAAAGAAATTCACAGTTAACTATTTAAGTAGGGGCTTCTGGGAAAGTGCCCTTTTAGACAAGACCATTAACCCAACAACAACTTTCCCCTCTTGGGTTAGAGAGGAATTTTCCCACATCTCAAAAAGTCATTCTATATTTACTGGAAACATGCTGTTTGATAAAACTGTTCTTATTTGAGTTTTCATCTTCGTACAATATAAACAGACTCACATGAACAAAGAGAGTGAAAATGATCAGCTTCATATTCATTGTTTATAATATTCCATCACAAGTTTGTAATTTCAGATGATGCTGATTTATCCTGAGGGACTTTAGGGCATGGGGGCTTGGGAACAAAAATTTGGACTTGTAGTGTAGCTCAATTAAGTGTCACCATCAAGGAAACTGCTTTGAGCTGAACATCAATCAAGTTCTGAGGCTTCCTCTTGTCTTTTTAAAGTGGTATGCATTTGCTTTTAGAACTGGTTGGACGTCAGCTCAGTGTTTGAATCGAGACAGCTGGTGAGCTCCACTTTCTAAAGTGTGATATGTGAACGTGGGGTGTTGGAATCATTCACGTCCCCCTGTTGTCAGACCTCAGGACTCTAAATCTCTGCCCTGAAGTGGAAGGACAGAACAAACCTTTCTCAAACAGTCTGCAGAATATATAAAAAGTATAAAGTTTGGGGTCAGTAAGATTTTTATATATATTCAGCAAGGACACATTAAATCGATCAAAAGTTGAAGACATTACAAGATTTCTACTTCAAATAAATGTTCTTGAACATCACGGTTTTCGCACTGTTTTCATCTGTAATGATAAATGATTCTTGACCATGTTAATAAATGTGATAATAAATGTTTCTTGATATTAGAATGATTTCTGAAGGATCATGTGACACTGAAGACTGGAGTAATGGCTGCTGAAAATTCAGCTTTGCTATTAAAGGAATAAATTACATTTTAAAATATATTAAAATAAAAAACAGTTATTTTCGATTATTTTATAATATTACTGTTTTTACTGTATTTTTGATCAAATAAATGCAGCTTTGGTGAGATTTGTTTCAAAAACATTTAAAAATCTTGCCAACCCCAACTTTATATGTAGTATAAACTTTATATATAGTATATGTATCAGATTTCTATAAAAAATTATATATTATATAAATGTTCATATATATATATATATATATATATATTGATCTTTTTTTGGGGAGGGGGGGAGACAATTGTTGGGACATTGTTGGAGACAAATGAGCTCTGATCCTCACTGATTAATGATCTCTTTAGGTTCCAGAGAAGTGTGTGTGTGTTTGTGTGTGTGTGTGTGTGTGTGTGTGTGTGTGTGTGTGTGTCTGTGTCTGTGATGGATTCCTCTTCTTAACCCGTAAAGGGTACGTGTCATCAGTTTAGGTTGTGTCATGACCGAAATCCAATCCCTGTGTGAGCGCTGGCCTAAGCTCTCTCTGAGGTCCAGCCAAACTCCATCTGTTAAATTTCCCATTTGAAACTCATTCCTTTTGTTGAGCTCCGTACAAATTCTCCGGTCAATCACACTATCAATTTGTTATGCTCTAAATGCCAGGGATGCTTAAGAGAATCTCAAAAGTATAAAGGAAGCCTTTAGCACAGATTTCCTCAAATGCCCAAAGAAAATCAAACCAACTTAAGACAATAAGAAAACCACCTATATAAGAAAACTTTGTAAATGCATTTAAACAGACTTTATAATATGTGTGTTTGCTGATATCTCAGATTTAGCTACATTTGGAATTTGTGTTTGTGTTCAGCATGTGATGCCCAGCATTGGGGTACAGGCTGCAGGAGACTCTGTGAGTGCCAGAACGGGGGAGAGTGTAACGTTCTTACAGGAACCTGTCAGTGCCCAGCCGGATACACTGGTGAAAACTGCCAGGTATGGCTGCACTAGCAGCCACTTTATCGATCTTGATATGGTAACATGTAAATAATGAACTGGTTTTATTCAAGTCAAATATATTATTGAATACCATATTAATATGAAAATGGTAGCAACTGCACATTTTCCATTTTTACTGTGTGATTTGGGAGAAGATATTTACAAAAAACTAAAGTTGCAACATACATTATAGTAAAAGTCAAATCATTTTAATTCAACAAATTTTCATCCTGCCAGGACCCCTGTTCCACAAAGTCGTTCGGTCAAGGCTGTCTGCAGGAATGCCAGTGTGGAACAGGAGGATTCTGCAATAAAACCACTGGAGAGTGTGTGTGCAGAGATGGATTTACTGGAACTCTGTAAGTACAGGAAGTACTTTAGAATAACAGTGTGCTTTCTTACTGCTCTCTGTATATTACGGAGGGATTTTTAAATGCTAAATTTAGTCACTTAAACCTATGCATATTTGCAGAGCATTGCATTATATACTGTACATTTGTTGGGTATTTGAGTGGAAAATGTAATGCCATGTACAATCTTAATAATAAGTTGATCGTATAACTATTGCCACCAATGGAGCTACGATCAACTTACGGCTTACGATGCTTTTGGGAAATGCTGCCCTGCTTAGTGGCCAAAAAAGTGTGCAACTGAATTTTTTCTTAAACATTTTACTCAATAATGTTTCAATAATGAAATAATGTTAAATAATCTCAATAATATTTTACATTTTTACAGTCCTAAAACAATTTTTGAATGATGTCTCTGTCACTCAGGTGCGAGAAGCCGTGTATGAGGTCGAACCGCTGTCCTGCACGCTGCCCATGTCAGAATGGTGGCATCTGCCAGGGGAGAGGGGTGTGTTTGTGTCCACCCGGCTGGATGGTGAGAAATCTGTGTCTTGGTTTTGTTTTGTTTTCTATTATTCTTTGTTGGTCATCCATTTTTCAGCCTCTCTCTCTCTCTGTTTCAGGGTGCAGTGTGTACTGAGCGGTGTCCACCGGGCCGTTTTGGTTCAAAATGTGCTAAAGAATGTTTGTGCCATAACGGAGGTCACTGTGATCCAGAAAAGGGCCAATGTCAGTGTGACGCAGGCTACACTGGAGAAAGGTCTGTATGATGTACTCTCAGATTATACTAGGAGAATTTAATATTCCAGCACAGGTGATAGACAGTTTTATTTCAAATTATGGCTAAAGATAAAGCATTTATAGCTTATATAAATTCAAAAATACATAGTTTAAAGATCAGGGTTGAAAGGATGCTTGAGGCCCATAAGTATCAAGCCATACTGTAAAGCCACTTTTCCACCATCGGGCTAAACCGTTCTCATTGCTTAAAGGGTTAGTTCACCCAAAAATTACATTTCTGGCATTATTTACTCACCCTCATGTCGTTCTACACCTGTAAGACCTTCGTTCATCTTCGGAACACAAAATTATTATAGATATTTTTTGTGATGAAGATATTTTTATGAAATCCGAGAGGTTTTTTTTTTTGTCCTCCATTGAAAGCAATGAAATTACCACATTCAATGTCCAGAAAAGTATTAAAGACATGGTTAAAATAGCTAACATGACTACAGTGGTTCAACCTTAATGTTATGAAGCGACGAGAATACTTTTTGTGCGCAAAAACAAAACAAAAATAACAACTTTATTCAACAATTTTTCCTCTTCCCTGTCAGTCTGTTAAAGGAACACTCCACTTTTTTTGAAAATAGGCTCATTTTCCAACTCCCCTAGAGTTAAACAGTTGAGTTTTACCGTTTTCGAATCCATTCAGCCGATCTCCGGGTCTGGCGGTACCACTTTTAGCATAGCTTAGCATAGTTCATTGAATCTGATTAGACCGTTAGCATCTCGTTAAAAAATGACCAAAGAGTTTCAATATTTTTCCTATTTAAAACTTGACTCTTCTGTAGTTACATCGTGTACTAAGACAGACGGAAAATTAAAAGTTGCGATTTTCTAGGCTGATATGACTAGGAACTATACTGTCATTCTGGCGTAATAATCAAGGAACTTTGCTGCCGTACCATGGCTGCAGCAGGCGCAATGATATTACGCAGCGTCTCTCACAAATGTCTCCATGGTTGCAAGGCACGCTCCCTGTGCAAGCAGGGGTCACAGGCGCTGCGTAATATCATTGTGCCTGCTGCAGCCATGGTATGGCAGCAAAGTTCCCTGATTATTACGCCGGAATGAGAGTATAGTTCCTAGCCATATCGGCCTAGAAAACCACAACTTTTCATTTTCCGTCTGTCTTAGTACACGATGTAGCTACAGAAGAGTCAAGTTTTAAATAGGAAAAATATTGAAACTCTTTGGTCATTTTTTAACGAGATGCTAACGGTCTAATCAGATTCAATGAACTATGCTAAGCTATGCTAAAAGTGGTACCGCCAGACCCGGAGATCGGCTGAATGGATTCGAAAACGGTAAAACTCAACTGTTTAACTCTAGGGGAGTTGGAAAATGAACCTATTTTCAAAAAAAAGTGGAGTGTTCCTTTAAGCAGTTGGCGTAGTGCTGCGTTTCCATGTTTGTGTCCAAACGCCGGCTCATTATTGGCCGGCTCCTGAGTCAGCATCACACACATGCACTGTGCTGCTCACGTGAAGAGGCGTCGGTCAATACTGAGCCGGCGTTCTGATGTAGAACTGGAAGCTGCAACGAAAATAGCGTAGCAGTGGAGAGACGGAGAGAGATAAATTTGTTGAATAAAGTCGTTATTTTTGTTTTGTTTTTGCACGCAAAAAGTATTCTCGTCGCTTCATAACATTAAGGTTGAACCACTGCAGTCACATTGACTATTTTAACAATGTTTTTACTACTTTTCTGGACATTGAATGTGGTAATTTCGTTGCTTTCAATGGAGAATAAAAAACCCTCTCGGATTTCATCAAAATATCTTAGTTTGTGTTCCAAAGATGAACGAAGGTCTTACGGGTGTGGAATGACATGAGGGTGTGTAATTAATGACAAAACTTTCATTTTTGGGTGAACTAACCCTTTGACTATTCCAATCCCTGCCGATCCACCCCAGCCCGTAAGGATATTGTTTCATTTTCCACTGTAAGGCTGATAACAGAACTCTTTGGAATGTAATACAAATGCTTGGTAACACAACAGTTTATAGACGATATGAGATGTAAATAGCAACAGCATTATGAACGATGATCAGATATTTCTTTTAATTTTATTATTAATTTCCGTTTACTTCGCTCAAATATCACACTTGGCCAACTACAGAGAAACTGGCAGCCAGGCAACAGACAAGTTACCAATCCTGAATGGTGATGTCACTACACGCATTCTACCAGCACGGTTCAGCCAATCTTGCTGAGAATTCCAGGCCGAGAACAGTTTGTAAACGTGCCATGCTGAACCAAGCCCAAGTGGAAATATAATCAAAACCGCTCCTCACAGTTCTTAGAATCGTTCGGACCAATGATGGAAAAGCAGCTCAAGTGTCCTTGAGCGCAGTTTCTCCCTGTAAAAGGTATACTTTTTTTGTCAGGGCCAAGATTTTACATTTGTCAAAATCATTTTAGATGAATAAAAATATAATATAAAATAAAAATATTATTACATAATTATCAATAAAATTGTATTATCAAATAAATAATATAAATCTCTGTATTTAATCAGCATTTAACGATGCAGGTAATTGTATAAACTTATTGACTGTATTTGGCCATTTAAAGTATTTAGTGATGGAACTATGGATTTGTAGCTCTAGAAAAGCTAGAAAAAGGCTGAAATCCACAGTAAAACCTGTGATTTATTTGAGCAGTGTGGTTATATGATTTGTTCACTGAGTGTTTCTTGTGAAGGTGTAACGAGGAGTGTCCAGTGGGTACGTATGGCAAGGACTGTAAGGGTGTGTGTGACTGTGCTAACGGAGCCCGCTGCTATAACATCCACGGCGGGTGTCTGTGTGAGCCAGGGTTTAAGGGTACGCGCTGTGATCACAGGATGTGTCCTGATGGGGCCTACGGCATGCACTGCGAACATCGCTGCCTCTGCAACTCACAAAACACTCTCAGGTGTGCTTGTGCTTCGATGTCCTTACTGATGATCACTAGCTTTGATTTGCCAGTGTGAACACAGCTACTACTAGAAAACTACATCCATCTTTGTTCTCAGAGCCAATTTAATTTTGGTATTATTATAGTTTATTAAAGACTCACTATTTGTGTTGACCAATCTATCCATCAACTGATCATTCTATTAACCAAATGCTGTTTGATAACAAAAAATTAGCTTTAGCGATTTTCCCACGTGTCATGTTTTGATTGTGTCGTGGATGTTACAGCTGTCACCCTCTGAAGGGGGAGTGTACCTGTCAGCCTGGGTGGGCGGGGCTGTACTGCAATGAAACCTGTGCTCATGGTTATTATGGTAACGGTTGCCTGAAACCCTGCCTCTGTGTGAACGGAGGGGTGTGTGACACGGTGAACGGCCAGTGCCACTGTGCGCCCGGATATACGGTGAGATATGGTCACAAATATACTCAAAAATACAATAACTCACTATACAGGTAACTAATGCCACCTCAGATGTTTATTATTTTTGCAGGACACTATAGTTCATTTATGTAAGTGAGGATAGCAAAAAAAACATATTATACCCAAAAATTCTTCATACAGTGGACTACCAGTAAAATTGATAAAAAATTGGAACCTAAAATTATTCAGACACTTTGACCTGACCATGTTTTGCTTAAGTGTTATCTGACATAATTAAGATCAATTTCTTAACTCTGACACAATTTAACTCTGAGATCTTGTCATATTTTATTACCATTTTTTTAAAATATAGTGAATAAACTCTATTAATGAATGAAATGTTCAAGGTGTATGAATAAATTTTGGTTTGACTACCTATGTGTGTGTGTAGGGATCGCACTGCGAGAAGCTCTGTGAGGATGGTTTCTATGGGAAGGGCTGCTTGTCTCCTTGTACCTGTGTAAACTCTAGAGCCTGCTCTCCCATTGATGGAACATGTTTCTGTAAGGAAGGTGAGCTTTGGTACACTACACATTAAAAGAAAGAACAAACTTATTAAATTGTGAATAAAACACTTGGTCAGTGAATCTAGAGCGTCAGTAAACGAGTCAGTAATGAATGAAAAGACTAAATGAAGGGAACAATGCTGTGAAATACTGTTTACGAATGCCCTCTTGATCTTTATATTATTTATGGTTATATAAGGCCGTAACCATGTCTTGTACATTGGGGAGACCATGATTTCCTGTTATTGGGTAATTTTTTTATTAAAAGGAATTAAAAATTAAAAGATTAAAAGGAATTTAAGGTAAAAATTAAAAACAAGTTCCAGGTCTATATAGTTATTAAGTGATCAATTTAAACTATTTGCAAATAATATGTTTTTAAGAATATATTCACTCTTATTTGTATCCCTAATATGTCAAAAACACAAAACGTTTCTTGTCTCTTCACATTCTTTTATGAATTACATTAATCATATCATATTAATCGAATAATAGCATGTTTTCAATTCAAAACGGCAAAATTTCATAAAAATGTTGAGTAGTTTGCATCGCTGGATATTATTGTTGGTTGCTGAATATTTCAATCATAAAACAGTCGTCAAATATTAAATGTTTAGCTACTTACTCGCCATGTACTCTTTCACTGCTAAAACGAAAGCGTTGCACTGGAATTCGCACTCGTCTTCTGTGAACAGTAAACCCCGCCCTCTTTGATTTGCTTGGCCATCTCACTCATTCTGACCACTGAGGCAGACCAAAAATGTAACTTTTAAAACTTTTTTTGTCATTTTAACAACAAACAGAGTGGTGCATAATGGAGTACAACAGAGCAGCATCAATAATATCAAATAATGGGGGGACAATTTGGCCATTTCTAATTATTTATTTCTAATTACTTGTCCCCCTCAATGTCTATGGTGGTTACAGCCCATAAATATATATATATATATATATATATATATATATATATACAACCTTTCAGAAATTAATACTTATATTCTGCAAAAAAAAAAAAAAAAATCATTAATTTGATCAGAAGTGACAGTAAAAACATTTATAAAAGTCACAAAAACTTTATTTAAAATAAAATGTTCTTTAGAATTTTTTACTTTTTTTATCCTAAAAAAAAAAAAAAAATCACAGTTTCCATAAAAATATATAGGTTTGATAATAAGAAGAAATGTTTCTTAAGTACCAAATCAATGTATTACAATGATTTCTGAAGGATCATTTGACACTGATGCCTGGAGTAATGGCTGCTGAATATTCAGCTTTGCCATCAGTTACATTATTATATTTTAAAATATTTTACAACAGAAAACAGTTATTATGTTAACTTTTCAAATATTTTTCACTTCTGTAGCCTCTCCTCTTAAGTATTGACTGTCTGATGAGAGAAGTGAGAGCAATGTCACCCCAACCATGTTTTTTTATTTTTTGTGTGTGTGTGTGTGTGTGTGTGTGTGTGTGTGTGTGTGTGTGTGTGTGTGTGTGTGTGTGTGTGTGTGTGTGTGTGTGTGTGTGTGTGTGTGTGTGTGTGTGTGTGTGTGTGTTTAGGGTGGAGAGGACTTGACTGTTCCATCGCATGTTCAGAGGACACATGGGGTCCTGGCTGCAACTTCACCTGCCAGTGTGTAAATGGAGCATCCTGCCACCCTGCCGATGGTTCTTGCAGGTGCACCGCAGGCTGGAGAGGAGCTTCCTGTGACGAGCCTTGTCCAGTAAGTCAAATATCTGCTTTATCCTAAAGTGCACATGTATTTGATTTACAATAACCAGTTCAGAAGATGCAGGCAAGTCACACTTTTTCCTCCCATGAACTGAATTTGACATCTGTGTTGTTGTCGATTCAGCATATCTGTCTCCTAAATCAGCTGCAGTAATCAGCATAAGTTATTAACCTGATGGCAAATGCATAATACTCTTATGAGTATATGTTGCATGGCCATCACTTAAATTAAAGTAGTAATTTTGTTAGAGCTGTGTAATCTCACTGGGCAGAGTCAGAGTTACTTGATCATTCTGAATCAGTGTTTCCATTCTGGTTTAAACAGATCGGGACGTTCGGCCCAGGCTGTCAGCACAAATGTGACTGTCTGCATGATGAAGGATGTGAGAGTGTTACAGGCCAGTGTCTCTGTTTACCTGGTTGGACAGGTACGGACTTCATTCACATTTGCAAGGCCTACTGTGTACACGGCCTAATAAATAGTACACAAAACTATACAGTATGCAGTGATGAAGGTTTAAATCAGTAGCAGCTTTTGGTTGATCAAATAATGAGTCAAGCAGGAAATAAAAATCACGATTGATAATCCGTCACTCTGGAAAAAGGACATGCCAAGCACATTGCGTTATGTGTGCAGTATGCGCTATTCAATATCTACAGAGCCCCTCAAGACATGCGGGGGAAAAAATATGTATATCATGGCCATGAATTAACAATTCTTTCCAATGACTTACAAATATGTCAGCATGTTTTAATTGGTTCCCTTTGTTTTAAGTAAATCGATATAGTAATTTGTTCCCTCGTTTCACTAAATCATGCGCATGTTGTAATAATTACTTCCCTTGTTTTAGTTAAATCAAAACAAGGGAACGAATTAGTTCAAAGTGGCCACGATTTACTAAAACTAATAAGTCATGGGAACAAATTCTTAATTCTTGGCTACGATTTAACTACAATGAGAGAATGAATTCTTAATTTGTGTCCACAATATATATATATTTTTGTCCGCATGTCATGTTCGGGGTTCTGTATTTATCAGCAAACATGATATGTCATCCAAGTTCGCATGCCTACAGAAAATTTACACACAGTAAATAATTTACATTCTGATTACTACAACAATTAGTAGAGGTAGTATAGTGGAGTGCCATTTTATATATTTTTAATGATTCCTCTCTATTGATATCACCCATAATGAACTGTAGACATTTTTATTTAATATATTATATATTAATATTAACACCCTGTATATTATATTAATATTAACCCCCTCATTTTCTTTTTAGATTGACTTGTTTTGTTTTTTTGGTGCCAGTGATGCATATGTAAATATAATAATGGTAATATTGAAATCTCTACAGTATGTACATTAGTCAGAGATTCATAAAAATATATCTGAGACCCCAAACATAAGTAATAAGTGACAGTTTTTATTGAAAATGGTTGAAGTATATTATCAGTCTTGTATATAATCATTTCTCAGAATTTTAGGAAAAATCAAGTGTGAAACTGATGAAACTTCGATTTTTTTCGAAGCACTACACCTCAAACAGCGCACAAGAGTTTAAGCAACGATTTCATTTTTCTTTCAGGACTGCGCTGTACACAGCAGTGTCCAGAGGGAACGTGGGGCCTTCAGTGCAACCAGACTTGCTCCTGCCTCAACAGCGCCACCTGTCAGTCACATACGGGAACCTGCCTGTGCAAACCCGGATTCTGGGGAGCTCAGTGTGAACACAGTAAGTGTATACATTCATCCTCATCCCTGTGAGTTAAGGTCACATTAGAGCTGGTTTAGAGCGTGTTCTCATCTTTTCCCTGTAGTGTGTAGTGCTGGTCTATTCGGAGAGAGGTGCAGCCGTCAATGCCCATCATGTGTACATGCCTCCTCCTGCCATCACATTACAGGCGATTGTTTGTGTCTGCCTGGATATACCGGACAACTGTGTGAACAAGGTTAGATATTCACATGCACAAGCACACACTCACCTAAAGGGATCAAAAATCTTTAATTTTCAATTGTCATTATTTACTCAACCCCCTCATGTAGTCTAACAAAAAAAATCAAACACAAAAGGAGAATTTCAAAGCAGTTATTTTCACATGCAATGACAGTTCATAGTGACCTTATCTGTCAAGCTCCAAAAAACACCAAAAAGCACCATAAAAGTTTAATTCATTATTCACTAAAAACAAATAACAGCATAAAGGTTTGAAATTACATGAGGGTGAATAAATAATTACTGAATTTTCATTTGTGAGTGAACTATCCTTTTAAACCTGCTATATCTTCCATAGCAGCAGACTGTCTTCAGTACAATCCTCTATTTTAAAGCTTGTATAAATCATTTTCTCAAATGTTTTTATCTTATTTCTAGCCTGCCCCATTGGTCGGTATGGAAGCCATTGTAGCAATGTGTGCAGGTGCACCAACAATGCAACATGTCATCACCAGGACGGTTTGTGCCTTTGTCCTGCGGGATGGACTGGACCGGACTGCTCTTTATGTGAGTTTCTGGACAGACCTTCTCTATGAGAAATTATTTGATTTCATTGGCTATTTGATTTTCGGATCTTATGCAAAAGAACATAAGATATTGTTTGTTTTCTAAGAGTTTTTCAAAATGAAGGGAAGAAAATAAAATTTTCTCTGTTTTGTCTTTGAATCAAGTTGATTGTTTTTACCCCATTGGCAGATATTTTTCTAGTTTTGAGCATTTCATTTCATTTCTCAGAAAACAAAACTGTCTTGTGTCATTTTGCACCTCAAGTAAATCTTGATTTAAGAATGTTTAGATATTTGTACTGGAAAACAAAAATACTGAATAAGAAAATAACTTTGTGCAGCATTTAACAACGATTACCTTAAAGTTGAATATTAGAGTTGTTTCTCCTCGAAACGACTGTTTGCCAGATTTCCTGGATGTAGTTTCGGAAGAAATACCTCATGTTGTGATTCTCAGCTGAAAATACATTTTTATTCCTGGATCAGTCTCTATAATATGTCTCTCACACTCTAAAGTTCATCAAACATTTGCCAAATGTCTGTCTTTGTAGTGTGTCAGACTGGGACATTCGGCACTAACTGTGCTCAGACCTGCTCGTGTCCCCCAAACCATTCCTGCGACCCTCACACTGGAGATTGTGAATGTGTACCTGGACCAGGCGAGGACTGCAAACCAGGTATTAAAAGCAGCCTAGAATCCATTTGCTTTCAGTAACACACATTTATTTGTTTCAGTTATGTTGACATTGTCAATGTGAACGGTTGTGTGTTTTTCAGAGCATGAGCTGAGTATGATGGTGCCTGTGTCTCCGGTGGAAAGGGACTCGTGGGGTGCGATCGCAGGCATTGTGGTGCTGGTGATTCTGGTTGTGCTCCTGTTGGCTGTTCTGCTGTTATATCGGCGCAGACAGCAGGACAAACAGAGCAACACACCCGTCGTGTCTTTCTCCTCAACCCGCACCGTCAGTTCAGAGTACGCTGTGCCAGGTATGAGCCACAGGAGTTTCTGATACTTTCAGTAGTGCCACATTTATTTTTACACAAATTACACCAAGGCTACAAAGAATTGTTATAATGAATATCATCTGATGTATTTATACACTACTGTTAAAAGTTTGGGATTTTTTAATGTTTTTGAAAGAAGTCTCTTATGTTCACCAAGGCTGCATTTAATCAAAATACAGTAAAAACAGTAATATTGTGTAAAATTACTACAATTTAAAATATTTTTTTTCATTTTAATATATTTAAAAATATATATATTACTGCAACAGCAAAGCTGCCCCTGATCGGAAGCTATTACTCCAGTCTTCAGTGTCACATGATCCTTCAGAAATCATTCTTATATGCTGATTTGGTGCTCAAAAAAACATTTCTTATTATCAATGTTGAAAACAGTTGTGCTTATTAGTATTTTTGTGACAACCGATAAACTTTTTATTAAAAAAACAGCATCTATTTGAAATACACATCTTACTGTTGCTTTTGATCAATTTAATGCATCCTTGCTGAATAAAAGTATTAATTTCTTTCCAGAAAATGAACTTACTGACTCATAACATTTGAACGGCTGTACATATGTTCAGGTGCTTGTTGCCTTTTTCTAAATAGACAATAGACATTTGTTTGTGTCAGCCTCAGCCTTAAGCCAATATTTGCTAACAGACATAGATTTAAAAGAGTAAAGCTCTTTCTATTCTATTCTATTCTATTCCTCGCAGCTTTGCTTTCATTAACATCAAAATAAATATGGTTTATATGTTGTTACAAGCAGGTTAGAAACAGCATATTCAAATATTACGTGATAATTTATTTGACATAATAATTCATTTTTCTTGTAGATGTCCCACACAGCTACCATCACTATTACTCAAACCCGAGTTATCACACACTGTCTCAGAACAGACCTCCACTGCCACACCTGCCCAACAACCAGGACAGAGCCATCAAGGTAATACTATGGCTATGTTCTAAATAGTATGAATATTGTCAGCTCTGTGACAAATTGCTTATGTTTTTCATTTGTAAGTCGCTTTGGATAAAAGCATCTGCTAACAGTCAAATGTTAAGTATACAACACTGTATCCCAGAATGCAGTCTTCTCGAGTCGACATTCCATTTGCAATGTGATGAATGAGCCAGAGCTGGTATGAATTTTTTAACAGGTTTTTTTTTTTAAACAGAATTTATGGAAGCCCATTTCCGTAAGAAAAAAAATCATGCTTTCATAAATGATGATGAGATAAAAGGTCATCATTATGAGATAAAAAGTTGAAATTATGACAAAGTCATAATGAGATGAAAAGTCGTAATTATGTCAGCAGTAGTGCACTGCAGTGCAGTATGTGTATTAATTGATTACATGTTTAACAGAAAGTTTTAGCAATCATTGCCTGTTTTTGGAGCAGTCTTTTTTATTTATTTATTTAAAGCGTTAGTTCACCCAAAAATGAAATTTCTGTCATTAATTACTCACCCTCATGTCGTTCCAAACCCGTAAGACCTTCGTTCATCTTTGGAACACAAATTAAGATATTTTTGAGGAAATCTGAGAGGCTTCTGAACCACACATAGACAGCAACGTCATTGCACCTTTCAAGGTCCAGAAAGGTTGTAAAGA
Source organism: Ctenopharyngodon idella (assembly GCF_019924925.1). NCBI lineage: Eukaryota > Metazoa > Chordata > Actinopteri > Cypriniformes > Xenocyprididae > Ctenopharyngodon > Ctenopharyngodon idella. The sequence goes on along the minus strand of NC_067235.1, from coordinate 22,739,706 downwards.
CATCGTTAAAATAGTCCATGTGATTACAGTGATTCAACCTTAATGCTATGAATCGACGAGAATACTTTATGTGCACAAAAATAAAGACTTTATTTAACAATTTCTTTTCTTCCCTATCAGTCTCCTACACTGTTCACATTGTAGACACAGTGCAGCGCTTCTGTGTTCTTCGTCAGAACGCCAACTCTGTATTGGCCGACGCTGTACACATGAGCAGCATGACGCATACATTTGATGCAAGAGCCTGCCAATAATGAGTCGCCGTTCTGACGTAGAACCGAAAGCTCTGCACTGTGTCTACAATGTGAACAGCATAGGAGACTGACAGGGAAGAGAAGAAATGGTTGAATAAAGTCATTATTTTTGTTTTGTTTTTGCACACAACTAATATTCTCGTCGATTCATAACAATAAGGTTAAATCGCTGTAGAACTAACCCTTTAAATTAAGTATATGACAGCTGAATTTTGCACATATAACAGAAATGGCTTTCCTTTATGTCTCATGCTTTGACAGAACACCAACAACCAGCTGTTCTGCAGTCTGAAGAACATGGAGAGGGAGAGGAGAGGTCTGTTTGCAGCTGAGACTAATGCAACTCTTCCTCCAGGCTGGAAACACCAGGAACCACCTAAAGATACAGGTAATGGATACCAGGAAACAATTTCACCATCTATGCTTGCACTATAGTTTGAGTTTGTTTTGTGCTGTGAGGTTGTCTGAGTAAATTGGATGTGGTCTTATTGTGTTTGCAGGGGCTTTTGGGATTGATCGAAGTTACAGCTATAGTGCTACACTTGGGAAGCACTACAACAAAGGTAAAAGCCACTCAGATATTATTCTTCTATATATCTTACTTAATTGTGTCTAACACCCTGTTGTAGTTGCAGAGTTGAAAGATTCATGTGTGGCAGTGAGCAGCAGTTCTCTGAACAGCGAGAACCCATATGCCACCATCAAAGATCTTCCTGGCCTGCCACCATGTCCTCCAGAGAGCAGCTACATGGAGATGAAGTCTGCAGTGCCTCGTGAAAGATCCTACACTGAAATCAGCCCACCGGTCATGACTTCCTCCACTCTGTCATGCAGAGGTAGTTTTATTAAAAGAAACTGAATATTACTGATATTATCTGTGCTGAGGGATTTCAGAGAGTTGACAGTACCCATACGGGATAAAAATTATATATACATGTGTAGAACATAGCTTGTTTTCTCAGATTGGTGTGTCATGCATCACATCTGGTGTAAAATGTGTTTGTTCACTGTATTTCAGAACATTGTTCCCTTGGTGACGTTGTGGAACAGGAACCTCAGAATCATTATGATCTGCCCATCAACAGCCACATTCCCGGGCATTATGACCTGCCCCCAGTGCGAAGGCCACCCTCCCCATCGCCAAGGAGACTGCCCCATTGATCTCCTTGAAAACTTAAAGACATTGGTTCTTCTCTAAAATCCCTGCCAAAGACAGAGTCAGCTTAATGTCTGTTTTACAAGCTGGATAATGAAATACTGCCCAACACAGATGAATGGATGGATGGCACCAAAACTGTGCAACACTGCCATCTACTGGACAACACTAACAACCACCGAATGTTCACGGAGAAAATATCTCCTTTAAAGGCACTTAACCCATTCAAGCCTGTGGAAAACAGTGTCGCCAAGACTGTATCACTCTTTTTCCATCTGACAATATTTTTGGTGGCTAAACTACTGCCATACAAATAGACAAACTCAGAAAGAGATTTTGCTGAATATCATGTGGTGACTTTCTATAAAGATTTGTGCCCGTCTTATGTGAAAACTGCAAAAGAACTACACGTATGCTCATATGATGTGCGAGACTTTCTAGGAAATATCTGGACATTAATAGGTTAAATGCTAAATATCTTTCTGTTTTAAATGCTATTCATGTTTCATATCTAATCTGGAAATCAGGGTGCACATGACAATATAATTTTTAACAGCTACAGAACAAGCTTTACATAGGTTTGTCATATACAGCGTTAGGAACATTTGCTATGAATGTCAGTTGAATTCAAACAAGTACTGTAAATAGTGTAAATAAAATCAAAGTTTCAATGCACAACTTGCCACTTATTATCTGTGATACTCCACCCCAAAATGCAAATTCTCTCATTTACACACCCTCATGCTGTCCCAGATGTATGTATATAACTTTCTTTCTTCTGTGGAACACGACAGGAGATTTTTATAAAAATAATCTGTCTCTATGGGTCTGTAGAGGTCCTGCAATTGACGCTTCAAAAAGCACGCAAAATGGACGCGGCGATAATCCATACGACCTCAGTTTATGAATAAGTATCTTCTGAAGCGAAATGATAGGTGTGTGAGAGAAAAATACCAATATTTTAAACTTTTAAAACTATAAACCATCACTTCCAACCGTCAAACTCTATTCAGCACATTGTGAAACTCGCGAGAAGTGCGTCATGTAAGTGACGAGTAGAATTTCTGGGTGAGTAACTCTTGAACACTTGCTAGAATTTAATGCAAGACATATGTGGTAGATAATGGCCTAAACATTTACCCTTTATCAACGAATATATTCAATAAGGCTTATTAAAATTCTATCCATGTTTAACTTTTATGGTACTAAAAACGAAAGTCAGAAAATGGCTATAGAATGGTTTTATTTGTTTAACTGAAAAAAGGCACAGCTTATAACAAGGCTCTCGGGTATTACAACAATTATGAAATTCTTCACAAAACAGTAAATGATATTTATAAAGAAAAAAAATTCAACAAAACATTCCCTGCATTGCCTTGCAGTCTGTTTGAACTTTTTTTTTTTTTAACAAAACCTTCATGAAATTAGCCATCTAACTAACTAAAAAAACAATTCAAAATAAAGAAATTAAAGATTTTTTTTAATCTTTTTGTTTGATGATACAAATGTATACTAACAAAAGAATCTTAGAATTGGATATCAATAAGTGTTTCTTTGCATAAGCATATGCCATTACAAACAACTGAAATCCATTATCAGTTTAAAAAAAAAGATATGTCATATTACAATAACGCCAATGCATGTTTAAGCAATAGAAAACCACAATTTTGAAGTTTATATATATAGAAAAAATAGATATACTATCCCAAAAACTTTCGTTTAGAAACCCAAAGCTTTGCTAAGCAATAAAATAAAAGTTAAATGCCAGCATTATCCAGTCCTCTTTCTGGAGAGCTGTGAGTGGGCTTGGATATGTTATTTATTTCCTATAATGAAAGCTATTCCAGCTTTTTGAAACCAATTTTTGTTTCAGCTCTTTGATTTTCAGATTGCCCTAAACGGACTGGACATCTGTGCAGTGAAGGAAACAACTGCTCAGATTACTGGAGCCTTACAGCTGCCCAGGTGAGGAACTGGATCATCTACTGCAAGAGAGGAGTGACAAGAGCAAATCAACACTCAGTTCCATAGAGAAATACAATTGTTTTAGTGTACATGTAAATTTGATGTTTCAATAAAACTCAAACATTTCAAATACCACTGTAAAAAAAAGGACATTAAAGCTGGGAATGACGGTGGTCATTTTGCATAATATTCTGCCTCTAAGGCTGAAAACAAAAATACATCTCTTTAAATGCTGTTTGTTTAGTACTTTGTACTTTAAACACAACATTATTCTCTGGTAACATTATACACCAGATATGTCTTTCTCTGCAAGTAAACTTCAAAAGTTTTCCTTCTAAAACAATCAATCAGCTTTTGTTTAAAATGTTGACAACGTCTTGGCAAATGCGAACTGCTAAGTAGATTTTCTTTGGATTAGTTTTACAGTTGCTTCAAGTCTTTCAGAAATATCCTATAATACTTATTATACAAGACACAACATACTGCAGTCTAGTCAGAACCTGTAAACGCACTGCCAAAAGACACAAAGTACCTATTCAATTGTGCAAGCAATTGTATCAAGGTACAAAGCAGTTTTAGATCCAGAGCATCTGTATTTTATACCCTGGAGTCTCACTGTAACAAAACTGCATAGAATTTCTGACTGTCCTTTCCCTTTTGTAGCTGCACATAATTTTGACCATCTGACTGCGAGAGGTAGCATGAAAATACCACAAAATATACCGACAAATAACTTCTGGGACAAAGTAAAAATGATCCCTCATTTTCTGTCTTAGATTAAATGACACCTCACTGTATGTTTACTTGTCCTTGAATGTGAGCTAAAGAACCAGCCTGTAGTACAGATATAGTCCAGTACACTACATGAGAGTTTTGCCACATGATTGAGAGGGTTTATTGACTGTGCGTGTTGCGTTCTGACAGCATTCCCGTGGAGAGCTCATGGTGTGAGTGTGAAGTGCTCTGTTCGCCTCTCTCCCTGAGTACAGTACGATTATTCTGAATCTGAAGCTGCTGCTAGGCCACCATGCAAATATATTAGATTAACACACTGTACATAATAATAATAATCGCAAACTACAGCCTACAAGCTGCCAGCATATGAAGCCTTATGCCATACAAATGCCAAAAATCTATCCCGCAGATTATGAAATACAAAACAAAAAAGACTGAAGTACAAAATATATAATGTAATAATAAGACATGTGATCCAAAAAGAAACCAGTTGTGGGATGAATTCCTACTGGTTTTTGTTAAAGGACAGATGGTCAGTGCTGTCTACAGCTTGTCTACATAATGGAGCAGTTGTCAAGTTTGGGTCCAGCCTGAGAGAGAGAGAGAGAGAAGGAAATTAATATAAATTTAATAAGACTGCTGTAGACAATTACTTATGCTTATGTTTTACATCAATATTAAAGAATTACAGCAGTATATTAATAATGAAATTCATCACAAAACATTAAATGATAATTTGATGATTGTAAGACTACAAGCATTAACAAAAAATCTGAATAAAATCAAAGTAACAAAGAAATAAAACAGATTAAAAATAGGATTTTTTGCAACTTTGATTTTTCAGATTTTTGTGTTAATCTTTTTAGTCTAAAAGTTAGATAAAAAAATAAAAAAATAAATCATTTTCAGATTTTTGTTAATGCTTTTAGTCTTAGTTACCTACAAAATTATAGATTAAAATTGTTTTAGCAATCTAACTTAAAATAACTGATTTGTTCAATGATTAAAAATTTTCTTATGTTTTTGTCTGGGAAAAAAAAAAAGTAATTTTTAGATTTTTAAAAAAAATCTAACTTAAAATAGGATTAAGAGAACTAAAAACATTTGTTACATTGATTTATTTAATTAATTTATTTTATTAATGATTTTAGTCTTAGATTAAAAATTATTCAAATTGTTAAAAAATATTTTTTTTAGATTAATTTTTTTTAATCTAACTTTAAGACAAAAAGCATGAAAAACATTAAAAATCAAAAAAATTACTCTATTTTCAACTTTTCAGTCAACTGTTTTTGTTTTGTTTTTTACACCAAAAAATATATAAAATCTTTCATATAAAATAAAGACAGACAGAAAGAGACAGAGAAAGAAAAAAAATTTACTGTTGCAACAATTAAAAAAAAAAAAAAAACACACAAACCTGTCTGGGTTTGTCATTGCTCACAATGAAGTGTGAGGGTGACACAAAAGCTTCGGGCAGCCCCCCTCCACTGCAGAACGAACGAGAGGCACTCGACACTCCAGAGCTGGCAGTCACGCAGCCGCTGTTTCTATCTGACGGCTGCCCGCATGAGCCACAGACCACCGTACGGCTGCGGAGATTGTATTCACTATCCCCGCATGTGCTATGGGCGGCCTGCAGGGGGAGATATTGAGTGGAGAACAACAGAGGCAAATGAGACAGAGAAGGTACTGGATCTTATTATAGATAAAGTCTGGCTGTTCTCAGTTCATTTTAGTGCTATGATTCACTGCAGGAAGGCTTCACCCAAACAACCCATTAACAAAACATACACTTTAAACATTCAATTTCAGTCGGGCTAAGGCAAAAATCTTGTTAAAGCTTTAATCTGACTTTGTGAAGTCAGACTAATAGACTTCAGTTATGTGACTGCAGCTCAAATTCGTCCAATATGTATACATGTCATTTGAGATACAAATGGTTTCGGCGTTGTGCACTTACACTGTCCTAAGAACTCATGTTTTCATTTTAACCTTGCAAAACTAAAATTATGCAAACAAAGATAATGATATTACTACATTAACTGAGATATGCTAGTAACTATGTACCATCTCATCATCTTCCTCATCCTGGAATAGAGTGCGTGTGACCTTCCTCATGGCCATTTCCTGGAAAAACGAGAAAAGAAGAGGGAAGTGAATTAGTCACTTAGCGACCTTGAATCAAATAAAGCATCATTCAAAAAGCTGGTTGGTTTGTTTAACATTATCCCACCTCCCCACTGGCACTGATGAGGGTGGTCTGGAACAGATCTCCACTGCCCCATGAGTTTTGAGTCTTCCACACCAGGTCAGATGGAGGGTTGTGGGTTCCTCCAGCTCCTGCAGCCCAAATCTGACAGCAGAGAGACACTGAAGTGAGTCAGGAATTTAAATGCAAGCTAAAGGTGACCATTAAGTTATAAATCGATACGTACTGTGACAGTCTGTCCCGCCTTCAGGTTAAATTTTGGTGGGAACTTGTAGATGATGGGAGTGCCGGAACCAATCTGCCTCTTTACCTGCCAGTGACCCAGAGTTTGATCCTGGGTGGAGGAAGAAGATCATTTAATAAAAAGTAAATAATACTTAATTCCTCTTTATTGGTCGCCAAAGTTCCTTCTCACCTGGTCGGACTTGTTACAGAGCCGTACATATTTGCCCTCCATGTCAACTTCATCCACAGTCACGCGGCCACTAGCAGAGGCCTGCTGGGAGACGCGTGTGCGAGTGACGGTTCCACCGACTACGCTGGATGCATCGCTGTCATTATCATTCAAACGCCGTTTTTTAGCGCTGCCGGAAGAGGTACGAGTGGTGCTGCTTTGGACCACACGTGCATGAGAGCCAGAGCCAGAACCAGAGGAGCGGGTGGTCACAGTCACCCCACGGACAGGAGGGGGACTCGGGGAGAGACGCAGCCTAAACAGAGAGAGCGGGATGGGTTGTGAGTTATTGCATGAGGCTGATACACCACAAGTCCTATTATAATTATCTTCATTTGAGGGCTATACTCAGCAAATATTGATGTATGCAATTACTTTGATTAATTAATCAGAATATCTTTAATGCTTTTAGTCTTAAGTTTAAAAATATTAAAAAAGTCTTCATTAATATCATTTTTATCTATAAGATCAATGTATTAAAATAGATAAAATGTACTAAAATAGATTAAAAAAATTGTGTTATTAATATTTTATCTAATTTTATTAAATATTAAAAACATTAGCAAAACATTTGGAAAAAAAATCAATCCAGCAAAAATCTATTTAATTAATTATAAAATAAATATGACATATTATTTAATTACATTACTTACAATATTTACTCTGCAAATAGTCATATACAATCAATTAGATTAATTAATCAGAATATAATTTTATTAATATTAATAATTTCTTAAAGTTAGATTTAAAAAAAGATTAAAATGGTTTTATTAAATTTATCTAAATAAAATCAAACCTGCAAAAAAAGTGATCTATTTGAATAAATTATAAAATATGAAGAAAAAAAAAAAATCAGAATATAATGAATTGTAAAATGTTATTAAAATTTAAAGTGATTGACAGCTCTATTATTTACTAGTAGCACCTTTAAAAAAAAAAGCTTTCTGCATGTGTGTAGTTAGCAATATCCCATCTCTCACCTCTCCTCCTCGCCCTCCAGAAGTTTCCGGTAGGCGCTGATCTCCATGTCGAGTGCGAGTTTAATGTCCAGCAGCTCCTGGTACTCATCCAACTGTTGCTGCATGCGATGTCTCATTTCGGCCATCTCTTTCTCCTTCTCCTCCAGACGACGGCGCATGATGTCCCTCTCTCTGGATAGAGACTCCTCCAGCTCACGGATCTTCGCCTCACGAGCAGCCAACTAATGAACAGAGCACAACCTTGCAATTTAAATAATGTAAATGAATGAAATTTAAAATGTACATATCCTGTACAAGTAGATTTGCATTTCCTGAAGAAAACACCAATGCTTGAAATGCAGCAACAAAAATTGTGTGAATATTTTAGGTTATTTAGGTTATTATTTGAACTGTTTAGTAGTCTTTTTGCAGTGGGACTACATGCTAGGTGGATGAACGTCTAGTTAATGTATGTGTAAGCAACATTATTTCAGAGCGTGGAGTTACTCTCCATTAAAAGTGATTTGCGGGTAGTTCTATTGTAAAATATTCTATTTTAAGAGTGTTACTGTCCATATATACAGGTATGAAGAATTGCCAGCGCTGTAATAAATACTTAGTCACCATGAAATCAAAATGGACAATTCTCATTTTTAATGGAATATTGCAGTATTTATTATAAATGATTTATCCGTGCTGATCGTTATCACGTGTGCTGATCGTAATCTTTAATTAAAATAGCTTCCCCTCACTCTTGCAACGACATCACTTCTCTGTTTACTGGCGTGAGGGCAGGATAACCTGTCCCTAACATGAGATCATAGCGATAGCAAACCATGACAATCCAACGATCCAATCAGTTTCTGATGGACAAAATAAAGTCCTGCCTTACTTTTTTTCTTTTTTGAAAAGTCATTTCACTCGGATATACGTTACAATAGGAAAGAAAAGACTATTGCAACTTCGATTTCATGTCGACTTTAAAATTTAGGTGTGTGCATGTGTGTACCTGTTTCTGCAGTTGAGAGAGCTGAGATGTCACACCCTCTATCCTCATACGTGTCTGCTGCAGTTCCTCATGGGCGGCTCCCACCAAATGACTGTTCCTTTCAGCCGACTGACGAGCATTCTCCAGCTATACATATAACACAGGATGACATTTAACTCACAGACGTGCTGTATGTCTTTATACATAAAAATATTTCAACAAATATGACTGGCAATGGATCAGTCAGCAAATATGTATGCAGGATGGGCCAGTTCAATGGTTTAACAAGGTGCCCCTGGGTACATACAGAGAAGTAGATCCTCATAGTCATTTGTAAATCCACCACAATTGGCGGTTCTCACTTTGATTTTTCTATTACCTTGGAGTTATAGGTTTTCTCAATTTCCTCCTTGTAGATGCGAAGCTGCTCTTCGTGTTGTCTACGAAGTTCAGTCAAAGCCTCAGACAGTTTACTCTCAAAATCTTGCTGCCGGCCGCTATCGATTTCCACCACACGTGACTCATACCTCCGCTTAGACTCACGGAGCTCCTGTAGAAAGACCTCAGGTTAGAGTACAGAAAGTCCTGAATGTCTTTGATTGTTTCAGAACCAGTAAATATGTTAGCAGTAAGCACTGAATTCTGAGATGACTTGAGTAAAAATGTGCATTAGACAGCATAATTATTTTCATAGGAGAACTTAGCATAAGTAGATTTATTCATGAGACCTCGGAGTAGATGTTTTTCTGGAATTCCAGCTCCTCTTTCAGAGTCTGGATTCGGTTCTCAGCATCCACACGTCTTAGCATTTCATCCTGTAGCTGCTTCTTAGCATCGCTCAGACTGCCCTCCAACTGCAAGACACATATTCACTTTACAAACTTCTATATCAACTCAAAGTAAAAAGCAATGTATTATGTAAAATACTAATTGAAAAACTGTTGGCATGTTTGTCTTGTTGTCCTATAAAAATATCTAAACATCTAACCAACATCTAATGCAGCAGGTCTTTTGACTCCTTTGAAAATATTCGAAGACCCTCCTAATCTAAGCTGATATGTACTTCTATTATAATAAAAACATAAAAATTAAATAGAATTAAAAATATGTCCATTTAATGATGCATATTTTTTTATTTTCTTAAAGAATTTTAATTATGTTAATACCCACTGATCTAAACAAGATCCATTTACTTTATACACAAAACAAAAATTGTTTTGAGAAAATATATTAATTTAATTGTGATGAAGTATTTTTCTTTTTTTAAGGAAAATCTACCATGATTTATTGAGGTTTATGCTTAAAACATATACACTTAAATACAATACATTTAATCAAGATATATTCTCAGAGAACAATACTTAATATCTTACACAATTTCGTTTCTTAAGTAACTTGTCTTGTTCTAAAAAAAAATATATATTTTAATTTATTTATATTTATTTATTTATTTTAAACAATTGTTTTATTTATTTATGCCCATATATGTGAACACAATTATGTTTTATTTACTAGAAAAAAAAATAAAAATAAAGATTAATTTAAGTAATATGCCTGGTTTTAATGTGATTTTGCCTTCTAAATATTAATAATATATTGCTGAAATTAGAACTTGAAATCAAATTCCCTTAAGCAAGCAAGTAGATCTTTAAAAACATCTTTCAGTGCACATTTTACATCAATAACCCTGTAGCAACCTGGGATAAAAGTACACTGCTCAAGCACCAAAACACCACCCAAACCCTTAGGATATGCAGCTTTTACGTAGTCATCACCTTGGCCAGCTGGGCTTTCAGGTCTCTGACTTCAACCTCCAGTGATCTCTTCTCCCCCAGTGCTGTGGAGAGAGATGCGTCCTTGGAGTTCAGCAGAGCTTCCAGATCCTTCAGCCTGGCCATAGCCGATTCCAGATCCGCCTCTTTCTTACCATTCCTACAGTCATAAAAATACAAAGACAACATTAAAGCATTTTTTCATGTGGACACACAGAAGAACATAATTACCTCAAATAGATTCTGTACAGTTAGATTATTATATGCATTCATGCATGTTGTGGGTTGAGTAGAAAGTCTCTTATTTCAGAAAATTGGAAACAACTACACTAGCGTGGCACCATGGCCCCAGTAAAGCGCCTCAGGAGAGGATTGGATCTTGTCGGCTGTCAGAATAGATCTAAGACTGTAAAATATGAATGTGATTTATATCTATAAACTGAATATGTATGCCAAGTAGCAAGGCTGAATAATCAGCTCAGGGCAAATGAACATCAGACTGCCTAAAACTTTTGCCTGGGATTTTGTACCAAAAGCAAGGACACTTTAAAATCTGTAAACAATAACCTTAAAAACCCTCTCTCTGAATCAGAGCAGGAGCTGGGACTCCAACAGTGAATTTAAACCATATGTGCACGACTGCAGGGTGGCTCATTTCAAAATTTCAGAAAGGAACCACACAAACCTTAATAAAAAGCAGAATGGTAAACACTTCAATAAATAAAAGATGACTGGTAATTTTATTATAGTATGAACTGAATTAAGTGAGGTTTAGGTTTGCAGATTTAAAAACAAAAGGATAAGGCCAGAAAATGTTCTCTCTCAAAACAAGTGTTTAGGTTTAGAGTTCTTCTCTGCGCATTCCCAGATCAGATTTCACAAGGCCTATAAAATAGCTGCTCCAAATTTAGTCATGTGATTGATGACCAAACAAGGCTTGAAACAATTAAACTCTACCACACTTCAGTCCCTAAAGCACCTTTCCCAGACACACAACTCTTTCCAAACTCCGCTTTGTACACTCAGACTACAACTAGACTAAAACTCAAACCACTAAAGCTACTAACTTATAGAATTTGTATTCTGTTCTCTTCGACTCTATGGAGCATTCCATCGGGCCTCCTTCCTGAGAGAAGTTATTCAAACAACTTCCCATTCACAACAACAGAGGTTTTGTCAGGTCACATTCTCCACTTTACAGCCACACATTTTCAATAAACGGTTAATGAGGCTGGGAACATGAAAAAAAAAAACTTTGAATGTATGAGAGTTAACTGACAAGACTAGACTGAGATAAAAGCCTCTCGAGGCCTAATCTGAATCTCTACTTAATAATTATTCAATAATGAACATGATCACTGCAGGCTACTATCAATTATGTAAAGAAAATGTGCACATGAGTATGTGAAAGCAACGTACTTGTAAAATAATAGTTCAATGAATGATATTGTTTAAAAACCAATTACTGAAATTCTAATTACACCACTGATATTTTATGCAAAAACATGGAAGAGAAGATTTATGTAAAAGAGGTTTTGAAGAGAGGCTTTTGAGGTCACATTCATCATTATTTTTGAGGAAGTGTCTCTGAAAAAAAAAAAAAATTCTCAAAAATCTGTGTATTTTAGCTGTTCACTCTACAGAAATAAAAACAACCTTTGTTCCTCAACGGGATATGGTGTTTATGTGGAAAAATTAGCCTTAAACTACTCATTAAAACTTTTAATCGACACAGAGAGAGGAGAGAATGTACTTCTGGAGTGACGGTAAATGCCTGTATGCAGTGGGTGGGTTACAGTAAAGGTGTGTAAGCAGTGGGTGGACAAATCTGTGCCAAGCCAAGGGTATAAACAGACATCCAGAAACATAATCTCTTCTGTTTAGGATATTTGGCAATAAAAAACCAGCCTGTTCTTGTCAGCACTCTAAATGTGCTGTTGTGTTCTATGCTTATTCTGGTTACACAATATCAAGCAGGCCACATTTGGAGGAGAAAATAAAAGATTAAGAGCCTCCTGTGGTGTAATGTTTTAAATAATGTTTGTTATTTGTTCTATTATCTTCTATATTTAATGTAATTTTTTTTCCTGCCACTGTATTTGTTTTCTGTTTTAGTTCCTAACACCTCCAGGATCTGCCCACAGGAAGCCAAACCAACCAGAGGCTTTTAAAAGTAGACAATAGAAGAACACGTGTTAATGTCACCTCATGCGGGGTCAAGTTGTCCTTGTCGACTGGACCAACCTGGCCAAAGTTTACACTGCAAATGGTCAAATTTGAATTAATTCAGTTTTGAGCGATGGCAGCTAAAGAAAAACAACTGCAAAATAAAGTGTATTATAGCTAATATGTTGAGAAAAATACTATAAAACTACGGTATTTGGAAAACTGGAGTCCTTATTAAACAAGAAAACAAGAAAACCATCAATTCCAGTAAGTTTTCATTAAATGTGTGTATTTTGTGTGCTGGGTTGTATGTGTGTGTGAGACAAAAGGGAAAAGGGTTTGGCTTGGCATCTTGGAAACAGTGGAAACATTTCAGGCACAATAAGAGCCAGTTGAGGGAGAAAGAGGAGGAGAGGAATGTACCAGCCCCTGTATGAATCACAGCTATCCTTGTCCTCTTTTGTGACAAAAAAGAAACCCACAAAAAGCCCACTAAATGTTTGCTATAGTGTTGCCATGGCAAAATGGCGTGGAAATATGGCACATGTGGCCATCTCTGAGAAAATGTTGACCACGAACAGGGTTTCCCCAACACAAAAAACCCTCACTGGATTCAAAACCCTCCATTTTTGAAAGATTAAACTCAAAAGCAGATCCACATTTTCCACAGAATATGAATTAATAAAACTGATAGCAATTCATTATAGTATACTTTTGAGTTCAAAACCACGAAACTTAGCTGTGGACTTGCATGCACACAAACACCCTCAGGGCAGTGAAAAAAGTAAAATCAGCTGACAAAAAGTCTTCGAGTCTACGAGTGCATTTTCTAAATTTTGGTCATTGCAGTGTCTCTTTAACCCTATATTTACTTCAAAAACTACAGCTCGACGCATCTCACAAAAAGCACCATATAATAGACAGCAGTCACCTGCAACAGCTGGAGGTTTTGAATGGAAAAATGACCGTAGGCGTTGTTCAAAGCACTTGTAAAACCATAAAAAGCACAGTACAACCGCAGTCTGACACAACACTTCATCAATATGATAAAGGGCTGGAGCTTGTCAAATCAAACTCCCTTTTTTTTTTAGCTCAAGCAAAAACATTTACTACAATCTCTATTTGTTAAATTCATTATATTTGCACAGAATACCTGCAATGTTTAGGTATGGAAATCCATAGCATCTTCAGTCAAGTGTTTTATTACAATTTTATGGTTTTATAACTGGACAAAGTTTAAGCCTGTATGTCTGTGCAAGTATAACATCAAGGAATTTTAACGTCTCATGTTAAAAGTAATTTGCTTCCTAACAAAAAAAGCTGCATATTCTAACTTGACAACAACAACTATTTCAGCATACTGAAAAGCAGATAAGCTGAATGAACTACAAGGTTTTGTTTCCTGCAAGTCTATTTGTTCAAGGGCATCAATGGGTTGAAATTACTGGGTTGAAATACAGAATAAAAACAAATTATTGTAATTCAACTTCTTATCACCAAAGCCCAAGCTCTGCCTCTTCATCCTCTATTAAGCTCCACAATACACCGATTCACTGCTTTTGACGTAAATGTGACTTCAACTTTCCATTTTAAGTGTGAAGTGCACATGTGAGTCAATCCTAAAACGTTTCAAACAGGGGTTCCCCATTTTCCCACTGTACTATGAATAAACATTTCCTTTTTAATTGTTGAGACGATTCTGACTCACTCTCGTCGGCTGCAGGTCTGCCATGAAGTCTCCATGGAGACAGAATGAAACAGAAGGAAAAACGTATGGTCAGGAGGAAAAAGATGGTGACAGGGTTGTAAAATATGCTCTTAAATCTAAACATAGGCTAAAAATAGACCATTCCAGAACCAGAATTGGTCCACTATAATGGTTTGAAATTTGAGAATAACGTCAAAATCTCTTAAAGACATGAATCTTTACACACAGTCTGAGAAAGACTCAACTAAGTATGACATACTATAGGCATTAATCTTTACTACATTTGTTTGTTTTTTCTTTTTTCGAACTGAGGGATGAGTCTAAGTCTAAGTTTTCCTCTAACATGTTATATTAAATAACAGGTAATAAAATATATACAAGTAACAGATCTGTTAAAGGACTTTCTGTTCCAGATGGTTAGATATGATTTGAATTTTAAATTCAAATCATATCTAAAACATCTAAGGGTGAGCAGGTTGATCCAGATACCCAGAGGCTTGTTAGACTAGGCTATATGTGCAAATCTAATAATATCTTATCTTTAGTAATTTAAATGCATGCTCATTTCACTAACATTACAATAAAAAGTTAGATAAATAAGCATGTCCACATTTTCAGCACTTGTTTGTACAACTCACAACACCCCTCACTGCAAACAATCATTTTCCAAACAGTATTTTATCTAGATTCTCTGTAAAAATATTGAAATGTTTTTAAAACTTAAAATTTATTTGACAGGCAAAATCATGTATCATGTTTTAAAGATATCTACATCTCCAATGATATATAAATATCATTTATATTTAATCCTTTCATTCAAATTTTACTTTTTATATAAATAAACAATGAAACAAAAACAGACAAAAAGATTAAAAATAACCTTGCAGTGAAGGCATTTTTGTTCGAAGTCAACAGACATGGTAACGGTATATAGTCTCAGGAAAATGATTATGAAAAGTTATGATTCTTCTAAATCCTAATGGTGGTTGTGAAGGGTGTGGTCCTACAATCAGACGAGATCCTGTAACTGGGACTGAAGCTGAGGACCCAACACAAAGAGAACATTATACCCGCTCTCTGATTCATTAGCACATGACAGATCCCTCAGAGTGAAATAGCATTACATGAATTATCTGTTCCTAGTCTGGCACAAATTATCACAATCTTTAATGTCAATTCAAATAGAAACAGCCTTGTGTAGGGATTCTTGAGGAATTCTGCGAAGGGACAATCATGGAGGCCTGAATTACAGCACAACTAGGCCTCCTTTCTCATTTTTGCATGGACAAATGTGTGTGTGTGCACTCTTAGGGCTCGTTCACACAGAATGCGTATTTGCTTTGAAAAGCGCGAGACGAATGGGGAAAAAACGCAAGGTTTTTAAAAGTTGAACTGATTTTAACTTGAGCGCCACGTTTTTAGAACGCAATGTCATGCGCGAGATGCTACAAAAGACGCAAGATGCGAGCACAATGGTTTTGCACGTCCGTCTAGCGCGTTTACATAGAAAAAGAATGTAAAAGTAGCGCAATGTAATGGAAAAACGCGTTCTGTGTGAACAGCCCCTTATATTGGAGTTGGGGTCACACATAAATGCCTACTTCTAATCTACCCATGCAATATGCAAAAATATGCGTTTTGTTTCATACTCTGCAACAGGGATAGGCTTAGGCCCTGCCAGCGTGGCAGCTCTGCGTTTAGGAGCCGATGATGACTCACTCTCTCCCTTACGCCCGTGGCTCATACACGCCACCAGAACAGCACCAATTACAGTAACCCTCTCTCCTCCCTCTCTTTATACAAGCCCATTCTAACATAATCTGCATCGGAGGGTCTCCAGCCTTACAATCTAAACAGTTTTCCACTGATTTTTCCATGGAATAAACATAACGAGATTCCACTGTCATCTCCGGTTCTCCATATATATAACGTTTGCCTGTTTGCAGCTGCATTTGGTTAAGAATGGGATGGAGATGGTGTGTATTTGTATTTGTGTGTGTGTGTGTGTGTGTGTGTGTGTGTGTGTTGTACTACTCTGCCAGTGTTCCCCATTATGATGATTTGGCAAAAGACAAACACCAGTTCAGGCTATGAGTCACATGGCACTGCCACGTGACAATCCCTTCTCTTTCACAACCACATCGATTTTTTTAATGCAGAAATGCAGTTTTATGCAGAAAATACTACTGGGCAATTTACTGTAAAAAGAGCCAGGTCATATTTGACAAGTAGTATTTGACTGCTAAAAACATAATATAAAAAAATAAAATAGCTTTTATTATGCTGATATGATTGGAGTCATTATGTGAGTGAGATTTTTTAATTAAAAGTACAATTCATTTCTTTAAGTGTAATTTTTTTTAAAAGGAAATTAATTACTGAGTGTATCTTTTACATCTCTTATCCACATGCATACAGTTAAAAAGAATCACAAATGTGTATATGGCTTTGTTTACAAATGAACGCTAAAGTAAATTTGTTTTTTTAAATAATGGTTTGGTGTTTTAACAGAACTACACTGCGTTGCTTTACATGGAAGCATCTTTGCACACAAGCTCACTCTGAATTCTCACAAGTCACTTGCAAATGAAAAACATGTTTGATCTTTAGTTTAGAGTCTGTAGATGGTGATTACATAACTGACCGAATGAGTCAGTCAGTCCAAAGCCTTTCCAGATCCAACCACAACCAAATGAGGCACCACTGCATGTGCTTTTGGGATGAAGTGTAGCGTGTGTGCACGTATTTTACATTTGACATTTTAAGAACAAAAGGATTGCAATTTGGAGATGAAAATGCCATCAAAAGTGTGTGCGTGTCCACCCAAATATGTACTGTATGCATGTCTAGACGAGAATGGAAAATAAATTTTATATGCCCATTATTTTAAAATGATTTATAATTTATGACTTCAAACACACATACAGTACACACACACTTCAGAGTAGCATGGAGCAGCTCTTTAGATGGTTAAAAACCTTTTTTCATGATTATCATCACAACTAAATTAGTTCGAGTAGATTTAGAAGCTTCAACATCTCTTCAAAAATCTGGATGTTTTCTTATTCCGATCACCCCTTTGAAAGGATTTAAATATGCAGTAACAAGCCCGGACAGTGCCTGAGAAAACAATGGCTGAAATAATGAAAAAAACATCTTGAATCACTCATCAATTATGTTATTTATTACTGTCATGACATCAAACAAGATAAAGGATATTTTCCAGAATGAGCATATGTAATGTTCTAGATTAAAGAAAGAAAAAAAAAATCTAGGAGAGAGATCCGGATCCAGACTTAGAATAATTTCTCATAAATTAATGTAATTATAAACAAACACACAGCGGGAGAAAAACGAGCTGTGCTAATTGTCATGACAATGGAAAGCCACATGTCGCGGCTTCACTGGAAGCAAGTTACAAAACTATATCGCTTCCAGCATAATCAACAAAGCTGTGTATAATGCAAGCATACTTGCTTCAGATTCAAAATTGACACATTTGGCAAACACTTTTATCCAAAGCAACTTATTGTGTATTCGCCAAGTATATGTGTTCCCTGGGAATCAAACCCACAACCATGTTCAACCAGCTTTTTAAATGTATTTTTAGTCCTTGCAAAGAAACTTTTAATACCAAAGGATGTCTGTTGAAAATTCTGCATTATTTAATGCATTAGAAATAGCTTCTTAGGAGAAAGCACATTTTTCTTTTTAGTGAGACTACTTTGACTATTAAATTATCTTAATTTGTACAACAAAATATTGCTGCAAAATTTACAATAAATATGCACATTGCTTATTTCATTTAATAACCTTACAAGTCATTTATTCACTACTGAAAAAGTGTAAGTTGACCATTACTAGAAAGGAACTACTTTAATGGAATATCCCTAATCTAAATCATTTGTGGCCCCCCGCTAAGCAGCATTATACTCATTCACAAATAGTTAATGTTTGAAGGCTTTACATGCCAGAGAAACGAAAATATATGTCCAATAGATGTGTTTAAAAAAAAAAAAAAAAAAAACATGAAACAGATGTGATGTTAAAATATCCTCACTGCATTCCCCTATTAACTGTAACAAGAGACAGTAAGGACAGTCGATCTTCAGTGAGGTCAGGATAGCAGGGAAAACAGAACTTTCCTACAGCGGTGATCACATCACAAAAAAGAAAGGACCAGAGGAAAAGAGAGAAAAAGAGCCTGCTCCTCTCAGAATGAAAGAGATATTCACTGAGAAAGGAGAGAAGGCTCTCTATTCAGACGCATTTGGTGTGCTGAACATACAAGCTATTTGATCTGTCCTGGGCCGTCTGAACACACAGGTGCCTGCTGAAGTTGATATACTGTAGAGATCTTAGAAAGTTAAAATGAAGGAAGGCGAAAAATTGCCTAATATAAGAAAATCCCATTTTATTCCTTTTTAGGCAGGACAGCCCTGAAGTAAACAATGAAACACTGTAATGTCTGTAAGATCAAGCTTTATCCTCATCGTCAACTGTCACCTGAAGAGTAACTCTCAAAAGTACACTCATTAGGCATAATTTTCATGGTTCACGCTATAAAACTCATAATGACACAACAAAAGGGGGATCGTCTATTTTAAACATGATGTGTGACTTGTGCAGGAAGCTTCTTAGAAGCATTTGATAACTGTTCATTGCCATGTGTTTACTCTGATAATGGAAAAGCCAGAGGGAATGATGGGAAAATATTTCACATTAGCAACTGAAAATACTTTGCATAAACTTGACAGACCAACAAGATGCAACAACACTAGTAAAGTAACCTTAAAGAAGGTTGTAATTACCATATTCATTTACCATGGTAATTGCATGATACTACATATGTACTGTATATGTGGTGCTTATTAGTTAGTGCATTAAATAATTTAAATGATCATGAGTTACAGTATAATTATGATTTCAAAGGCAGAACGTTCATAGACAGGTAAAACCCCACAGTACAAACGATGTTTGAGAGCTGTTGTTGGCAGGGTGGAGTGCCTTTGTTGGATATTCGTAACCAGACTAATAATATATACACCAGGTAAGCCAGTCAATGGAAAACCTACAGAGGACATTGAGGGAGGGGCAGGAAATGTCTCACTGAAGATTTTTTTTTTCACGTTTGAAAGCTGCCAAATGTCTTTTCGTTTGCCCTTAAGCAACAGCTTAAAAGAATGCAGAACACAAAACCTGTGAGCACTGAACTGATAAAACCGCTCATGAATTCTTCAGTGCTTAACAATAATATGAATATGATTTAATAAAAAGGAGCATTTACAGAATGCGTACGAGGGCCTGGGGTCAAAGATAGATGTAAAGGTGTTTCTTTAACTACGACACTTTAATATCCCAGTGGTTGATTTTTTTAAAAACATATTACATTTTTTTTATTATTATTTTCAAATATGAATATTTTAAAAATTCATATAAAAATTTGTTAAAACTATATTTTTTTAAATCTAGGATACATAACACACTAGAAATGAGCTATTCTGCTATTTCCCCCCCCCCCAAAAAATATTTAAAATGTCATGTACATAACAAAATACTGTTAACACATTATTTGAAATGAATGACATTTGTTGGTTTAGGGAAAAAAAAAACAACAAATGACAACATTCTCCTGTCATGCATGTACGTACAATGTTGGGCCTTGTTAACACTAATTAAATAAACTAATGAGAATGTGAAAAGTGAGTTTTAAGAGGCAACATGGCCAGAAACACCTATACATAAATGGAAAGGGTGCCCCTTTACAAAGCCTTACACTATGGAAGTAAAAGTGATAAGGAGAGAAAATACTTACAATCTTAGTCATCTCAGAGAAAGAGCACAGTTAGTTAATTTTTTACAGTGACAAAACTGATAAAGACACTCAAGATCAATACTCTAATCTTTTTAAGGATGCACTTCCTTTTCCCGAGAATGTGGAATAATGGAGTGACTAAGACTAAGATAATAAATATGTCCCGATTACTGCCCACACACGAGCCTGAAAAAATAAAAATAAAAAAATAAAAAATTGCTGTATGAATGGGGGCTCAGGACACACAAATGCATGCAGAGTCAGATAACATGTAACTACAAAGCAGGTTAGAGTTAGTATTTTGAATCATTTATACAAATACTGACTCATCTCAGAGTTCTTATTCTGGACCGTAACCAAGTACAGTTTCATTGTATTGCCTAAACGAACACTGAGGGGATTTACAGCATCTTAAATGGAAGGTAAGTGATGACATGCTTCTTTTTTAGTATGAATTGAAAGATGCATTTCATCTGCTCAGTTTCCAGCTGTAGTCTTTCCACATTTCAGTCATTGACTCCTACACTGCAGCTGTCAACAGAGTTCAGACAGCGAAACACACATAGAATACGGTCTTCTGTCTGATAATGCCCACAGAAGCCAAATGGTGCAACCGCAACAGCAGCCACAAGCACATGTACTCTCACAGCATGTGCGCACAAATAGCTTCTATCAGTCAAAGCTGTGATCTGTACCTGCTGCATGACCCGGCATGACTCCCCATTCAAAAACTTGTCTGACCCTTAAGTTTTGTAACATTAAATGATGTCAAAGTACAGGAGTAATCATATAACAAGCCCCTTTAAACAACTCCGGGAAGAGAATCCACTGCTAAACAACAAGAACATTTTTAAATATTGTCAATTTAAAACTTGTAGTTAATTTAAAATGTAACTTTGCAAAGCTTAGCTCATTGACTTATTTATAGAAATATTCATTTAATATATTTAATTTAATTTAATATATTTCATTTAATTTAATATATTTAACATATTTCATTTCATTTAATATATTTCATAAGATGTTCTTTGTGGAACTTCTCCTGTGGCAATAGAGCTATATAATCCCATTCATTTTCCAGCTGGAATCTTTATGGAGAGTTCTAAGTCGCTTCAGTAAGAAAAAATCTGCTAAGCACATAAGTGTAATGCAAATGTATCAAACTCACTGGAATAAAATAGGACTACTGTTCCAACATGGCTTTCTTTTTGAGGTGAGGGGTTAAAGTGAGAGTAAACAGTGCTTCCCTCACAGTTACTTAAAGCTCATGAGTCACCACTCAGTCCAGTCAGAACCTCTCACACACCCTGGCAAGGCTGCATGGTTGCTGTGGAAACCAAACACTTCCAAACAGCTCAGCACCCAATGAGTGTACACGTCCATCTGCACTCACAGAGTGATGGACGCTTACAGGAAGTCATGAGGGCTACTGGAACCCTGGGACTCTCTGAAATAAGATCATCACCTTTTGTCGACTTCCCCACAAACCTTATGAAATGAATGAATATGACTCACAAAGCCTTTCTCTAAACTCTTAACTTATTACGCACCATTCAGTGAAAGCACATCATTGGCTTTGATGTCTATTTGTCTTTAAACCACGCCCTTAATGGGTCTGAACACGCCTCTTGCCTAAGCCCGGGCACTGACTAAGTCTACTACCATAGAGACAGCAAGATAAACAATAGATTATCATAAAACAATCACTGAGACTGGATGACAAATACATTACTTCTAAATAAACTATAAGGATGTACATATACTCTATCAGTGGTCTTGAACAGTTTGAAATGGTTTCTCTGTGGAGTTTGGATATCTTTAAAGTACAGTGATAATGGACAATTCAAGTGCAAAGGACAAGTGAGGATGTATGATAAGTTACTAGATTTTATGATGGGTAGTTACTTTTTTTTTTTTTTTTATACAGATTATCTTTTCTCTGACATAATGTGATTAGTTATTGCCAAACTATGTTTGAAAATGAATAAAACTTACAACATCTTACATTTAATATTGAAGATTTACACATTGCATGCTGAAAACTATAACTGCAATTAGAGATGAATAATATATTGGTAGGCTACCATATTGGTTATTAGCCAATATTCAAGATTTTTTTAATTTACTGGTATCGACTACTACTGTAAGTTTAATTGTTCATGCTTCATGTTTTTACAGGGCAGTCACGGCCTAGTGGTTAGAGTCAGACTGGTAACCCGAAGGTTGCAAGTTCAATTCTCAATATCAGCAGGAAATAATTGAGGTGCCCTTGAGCAAGGTACCTAACCCCAAATGGCTGCCCACAGCTCCGGGTGTGTGTGTGTGAGTGTGCTCACTACTCTGCTCCTAATGTGTGTGCACTAACTTGAATGGGTTAAATGCAGAGGAAAAAAACAATAATAATCACAATTTAATAATTTTCATACTCTACATTATGTTATGATACCTAAATTCACTTGTAGCATTTAAAATGATTGATTTTATGAGTTTTTGTTGTCTTATTTTTTATTTATTTAAACAAAATTTTTAATATAATATAAGCCATTTATCGGTTATCAGGCATGGCATTAAAATAATTATTGTCTTATCATGCAACCCTAATTCCAACCATTATTCTGTAGACATGTGATGTCCTACTGAAGGGAGGATTCCAAAAACGTATACTGTATATATCTGCTAGCTTATTGCAAAGATGTTATCTATCTTCTTTAATCACTGAAAAACTTTAAAGTATTTCCACAGAAGACACAGGAACGATGAAAATGTGAATTCACTAATCAACCAGAAACCGTCACACTAAACCTGTTGTAAAGGGCGTGGTGGCCAATCCAACAGCCAAACTCAACACACCCACATTCACACCTCACATACCTGAGCAAGAGACGGTGTGTGTGGATGTGTACATACACCATCGTTCAAAATTTAGTAAAAAAATTTTTTGAAGGAAATTAATACTTCTGTTAAGCCAGGATACATTAAGTGTGACAGTAAAGACATTTATAATGTTACAAAAGATTTCTATTCCAAAAAATTCTGTTCTTTTTATCTTTCTATTCAATAAATAATCCTGAAAAAATGCATCACAGTTCCCACAAAAATATTAAGCAGCACAACTGTTTTTAACATAACACTTTAATACTAATAAATGTTTCTTGAGCACCACATCAGCATACAAGTATCATGTGACACTGAAGACTGCCTACTCAAAATTCAGCTTTGCCATAACAGACATTACATTTTAAAATATATTAAAACAGTAAACAGCTATTTTAAATTGCAATAATATTTCACAGTATTTCTGTTTTTGAAGTATTTTTGATCAAATAAACAGCTTTGGTGAGCATAAAAGACTTATTGAAGTTACACAAAAATTGTGTACACTACAGCATAATACTGTTGATTTGTTTTCTCTTCGGTTACATTATTATAATTTAATTCAATTTAAATTTAATTTAATTTTAAAATGCATTAAACACAGCCTTAGTGACAGGAGCAATAAGCAGATGTTCAGTGGAGAAATTTGTCGTCATGGTTCAGCTAAATTTAGCTGAGGACTAGGCTGAGAGCCCAGGGGTCGGCACCGTTCTGCTCTTTAAGTTTAAACTTATCTCCTGGATGTGTGAAAGAAATTTCGAGAGGAAAACACGGCAAGCCCTCATATTAGCCAGCGTCTGCAGCTCTTTGGTGTCACAGTCTTATGAACTGTAAGCCGCACTGTTCAGAAACTAAACCTGGTGGAATTACTGTAGATTCCTGGGTGGAATGAGTCATGGTAATTGCTAACTCCAAACTCAGATTTACTCACTGGAATAACACTGGTTTCCAGGATTAAATGACTTGCTCACTCAAAAATGAAGGGGGCTTTTAAACTTCAAAAAGTGCAAATGAAGTCACATAGATTTTGGATGGATGAACCATAATCTGCACACATACCTGGCCTTCAGCTCCTTGTAGTCCTCGCGCACCTTGCTGAGCTCCAGTTGCAGTCGGGCTCGTTCTTTGGCCACTGAGTCCAGAGTCTTCCTGGCGTCCGCCAGCTCAGCCTCGTACGCCGCTTTCATGCCGCTCAGCTCCCGACTGATCTCCGTCTCCGACTCGGTGATGCGCATACGCAGACCTGCGTTCTCCATCTCCAGAGAGCGCACCTTATCGATGTAGACCGCCAGACGGTCGTTCAGGTTGCACAGATCATCTTTCTCCTGCAGCCGAGTGATGCGGGTGGGGGACAGGACGGTGGTCGCCCCTCCGCGGCTGCTTCGTTTCTGACCTGGAGTCTCCATAGCTGACTGAAACTACTTCTGCTAGCTTGAAACTGTACAGAAAGTAGAATAGAATACAATAGAATAGAATAGAAAGAGGAGAGACATATTTCAGAGGTGATACGTTCGGACATCTCTTACAGTCACAGTATGACAGTTTGAAACTGATACTGCAATTTATTTATAGAAATAAAAAAAATAAAAAATTTAAATTATAAACTCCATCCCTCTCATGTTCCCTCCTTCCCTATCCACAATCCTTCTCCCTCACTTTGTGTCTTACATTTTCCGCCACGCCCAACCTCTGATCAGATCCAAGTGTGTTTAGCACAAACTTCCCAGAAATAAACATTTAGTTCAAATCTCAACCACATCCCCTTCTGAATAGACTAATCTGGTTTAGATCTAAACCCCATACGGGTTTAGTTTGCATTCACTGCCAACTTATTTTGGACAAACTATCCAGACACACTCTTTGACACACTTTAAAGACAACTTGCACAGTTACAAATGTCAAAGTCCCATTCATTTTAGCTCTGATCAAATGTTTGTTTTGGACCGTGGAAGTAATTCCAAACATTACAATGTGCTTAGACAGCATATGTGACACTCCCCCCTCAAGACAACTACAGCAGTAGCATGTCTTTTACTGTACAATGCTAATAAAAAAAAAGCTATGAAAATATACAAATAAAATATATATATGGGTCCATTCACAATCTGCAGAACTGCTAGTCAAAATGTCTGAATCACTGACCTGGTAAAGCTGAGAGAGAGTTTGGGTTAGTGAAGGCTCCTCTGGCTCCTGTGTCCCGTTGAAACTCTGCAGAGAGAGTGTCTGTTCTGACTCGTGCTTCTGGCAGAAACTCACGCCTCTTTAGGGAGGAGAGAGGTGGAGGAGAAGGAGGAGAAGAACAAGTGAGGGAAAGGAGGGCGGAGCTAATGTTAGAAAAGTCTGACTCAGTCGGTCAGAACAGAGGGAATAGAGCTAGCTTTTACTGTAGGCTATTTCACATTGTCACACAATCATCTCAGCTTATCTTTTTTATTATATATATATATTATATATATAATCTGTAACTTGTGAGATAAGCAGTTTGAACAAGTCAATTAAATCCCTTACTTGATAATGCCTAATCCACAGCAAAATTAAAAAAAACAAAAACCCAACAGAATAGAATAAAAGAATGTTTGATCTAAACCCAGAAAAAAATAAAAATAGAAATTAAATTTAAGGTGCAGCAAGTGATCTGGGAAATGCTAACATTAGCCTGCTCCCACCCTCCCTGCAAATCGCCGTCCAAAGCCACGCCTCCCCCAAAACACTGAAGGCACACACACACACAAACACACACACAGCTGCTCTCGGCAAAGCGTCTCAAGAGAGGGCGTTAAACTACCTCATGTCTCAAAGCACATAACATTACAACAATAATGAACGTAAACAACTTGGAGAGCTTGTACCTGACTGCTGCAGATTCGTTTCGGTGTTGATACTGTTGACATGGAAACGCATTCCGAGTATGAGGACGTGAACAGCTTTGGTTAGAACCATCACTGGTTGCCATCTCTTAATTACGGTAGTTATGGTGTGAACGCAGCATAAACTCGTTGTTTTGATTCAGTAGGAACTGTAAAAGGTGGCTCCTGTTTGTTTGCGGTGCTCCGTCAAAGGTCTTGTATAAACTCTGCATAGCGTGAAACGCGCTGATGACGTATGACGTCTGCGTTAACAGGGTGCGCGAGGGTATGTAAAAACATACGCTGACAGGCAGGTAGGGCATCGTATTATTTCAGTCGGACTGAATATAAAGATTTGATGAACATTTAAGGGTCCTACTCCTTCCACATACCATATACATTTATAAATAAAAAAAAAGGCTACATTTAGACCATTTAATAGTAACTGCTATCAAGATATGAGGAGGCTTTCAACCAGTATAACAAAAAAGTTTCTGTAGAGAATCACCCATTGCACCTTTAAATTAAAAATAAATTAAATATTTTAAAAATAAGTTTATAAAAATCAAATCAATATTTCCACAGTTAAAGCTAGTCCGAAGAGAGCTCTCCGAAGAGCTACTTATCCAAGAGCCAAAGAAAAACATTCCTCATTCTTCCTAGAAATCCAGAATACCTCCACTTGTTGTTGCATGAAGCTTTAAAGGGGAAAGTCACAGAAAACAGCCTGTCTGGTATTTATTGCCTGGTATTTATTTCGGAGGGGTGGACATTATCCAATCAAGTGTCTTAGTAAAAGGAGTGAGAGTGGATGAGATGAATTCCTTTTTTGGGAAGGAAGGCTGTGCTTCGATTTACTTAACTGCTAACTAGTCACCTCCCATCAACTCTCTGGTGCATATTAGAGTTCAGGATCAAACCTGCACATCAGTGTTATTTTTGTACACTAAAATTAAATAAATCTGAAATATAAATATTAGATAAAAAAAAAACATCCTAAAAAACTTAATCAAAAATGAGAAATGTTGTCTTGGCAACTAGCTGATTTTTTAAAGTTAAACTTAAAAAAAAAAAAAAAAAAAAAAAAAAAAAACTTAAAAGTTTCAATGTTAAAGTCTTAAAATGGCTAAAAGTAAAACTGAAAGAAGTATAAATTATAGCTAATATAGAAATATATATAAAAAAAAAATTAAAAAAAATGACAAAAACATATAACAAAATTACTACAAAGTACAATTAGAATGAAAATGGAAATATATAAATAAAAGATAATATTTAAGAAAAATGTTAAATAAAAGCCATATTTATTTGAATCACTATGTGCACAAAAATGCTTCTGGAAACAGGGCCGTAAGAAGTTGGAAAAAAAAGCCATAAAAAAAAAAAAAAAAAAAAACCTGACACTCTTGGCACGAAAGCATCGGCAGGTCAGTGGAAAAGTCCCTGTAATTCTGCAGGATGCCCCTGTCTGTTCTGTACTTTCTTTTCTCCTAGACTCTCTTTCTTTGCCATTTTCGTTACATCATTGCACACAACCACTGCATTCCAATTGCAATGAGATTCCCCAGGGTACATGTCTCTCCACCCTGAGTGCCATCTCAAAAATCTATGGGAACTGATGAGAGATCAGTCATGAGTAGGCCCAAATGAAATCTTTAGTTTGTTTCATTTTCTGCACTGATTTTGAGGGGAAAACCTGCAGATTTTGTGGAATTCTGTTGAGTTTTGCCAGAGCAGATTAGATGGGGGTCTAAACTTCTGTAAGAATATGACTCAGGAGGCCAAAGGGTGGAGAATTGGGACACATTCAGCAAATTCCAAGACATGACAGGTTCCAACCAAAATGTTTTCACAACATGGAATTCAGGCACACTTGGGTCAAACTACACTGCAATTATATAGCATTCATATAATTGTCAGATTACATAAAAAAGTCACAAGGCTATTGTGATTAGTAGTACCTGTAACCATTAATTCATAATATTATATAACACACAAAACGTTTTTAACTGTAGCCCAAACGACTAATTCAGGACTAAAGATGAGAATTCCCTGGAATCAAGTAGGATATATTTAAGCAAAATTATAGGTTATTAAAACTGTTGAGTCATGCATTGAGAATGAACATACAAATCATTCTATTCATAAACACCCCACAAATGCCGTTGCTATGGATTAGTGTAACCAAAAAGATGAAATGACTGAGCAAAGACTCAGACAGGGAAATAGTGACTCACAGTTGCCGAATCCCAAGATCAGGAAACGTTTGCAGGCGTTCAAGGATCCGCCATACCCTCCTACTAGCATAGCAATACAGATGGAGTGTGCAATGCCCTCTAGTGGCCATTCAATTGGAACGCAGAGTTCATACTCGGACAGAAATTTACAATGGGCACCAAGTACAAAAAGACAGAAGTTAAAGGGATAGTTAAATTCTGTCATCATTTGCTCACCCTCAAGTTGTTCCAAACCTGTATGAATTTCTTTTTTCTGCTGAACACAAAAGAAGATATTTTGAAGAATATGGGTAAGCAAACAATTGATTGGACACATTGACTTCCATAGTATGTAAAATAAATAAATATATAAATAAATAACAATGAAAGTCAATGGGGCCCATCAACTGTTTGGTTCTTCAAACTTTTTTTTTTTTTTTTAATGTATTCGGCAGAAGAAAGAAATCGTACTTGTTTGGAACAACCTGAGGGTGAGTAATTGATGACAGAATTTTCATTTTTGGGCAAAAATTAATAAAATAAATAAATTAACATTTATGTCATCTAAAGCAATGGTTTTCAACCAGGGTGCCGGGGCCAACAAGGGGGCCACATCAAACTTCCTTAAAATGAGTAAAATAAGACAAAACAATTATTAAGCTAAAACAACTAAAAACAAGATATTTAATATTTTAATTCTTTATTATTATTATTATTATTATTATTATTAAATAACCATGATTCCTGCAGCCTTGGAAAACCGAATATAGCTTTTAGTGTGATTTCTAGATGTGGAAAAGTCATGTGAAATCTTAAAACGTCATGTGCATTTTAATAATGAACATAATTATTTTCAAGTTTTGCCAAGCTTCATAATATTTTAGTTATAAATTGTGAGCATTTTTTTTTTTTTTTTTTGATCCAGTAAATCATGAACGAGCATGTCTTCTTGTAAAAGACTTGAACGTAAATTTTATTGGTTAAAAAGAAAAGAACGTTTATGCTGGTCACACTACTGAATCCCAAATGGCACACTAGTATGCACTTTCGGTCTTGTGGACTTACAATGGCTGCTGCGTGCGTTTGTCCGTTAAGTCTACGAGACCGTAGGTTGTCCCATTCATCATTTTAGGTTTCAGAAGGGTGCTCGCGAGCGCCCCCTTTGCGGCCCCTATGCGCCCTGGATGTGCACTTCAGCTGAGCCCGCAAGTCTGCGAGCTACGCAGAGGACTCTACCTGGCAGTCAAGGCGGAATTACGTCACGAAAGTGCGCACTCAGAGGGTTTAGGGTGCCATTTGGGACTGGGCCTAACTTTGGTGGACAATGGTTGTGTACCTTTTGGAATAGTAGCTACTCTAGTGACCTCTGCTGACGACGAACAGTCTCACTCAAGAGGTCAGACTAGTGGCCCGTTGCATAAACTGCTTAGACTAGTCTTAAAATTTGGTCATCTAAATTTTCTCTTCAAGACTGGTCATAACTTTTTAAAGTCAGTTACATAAAAAGGTAAATTGGTGTCATTTGGACTGGAAAAGTAACCCCTTGGTTAACTGTTGGTCAAACTAGTTCTTCTTAAGACACAGTCTTAATATAGTGTAGTCTAGGACAGGTTTATGCAACTGGCCCCAGCTTCGCAGGTTTGTCTTAGCGCTCATCTACCTGTATGAAGTGTCTCCAGGTGGTGGCAGCATTAACACAGAGTTTATTATCTTTGGACAATGACATTTAATTGTTTTGAATGAAACTCTTTTCACTCAAACACAAAATGTTTAGAAAGAAATGTAACAAGAACAGCGTAATAAAATTACAGGACAGATAGGCCTCTGTCATGATATATGCTGATGAATATTTATCAAGTACAAATCGTGCCCTATAATTACAAGTGTAGTGCATCACAGAGGCAGTCCATCTGCTCATGTAGAGTTCATTGCTCTTTAATAATTACTCTCGTTCAATACATCCACTACTGTTCAGTGTTTCCAACTTGTTTTATAATGGTGTTAATTATGATTGTGAGGTAGAATAAAGTTTGAAAAGTGTCTGAAACTCAAAAAAATGTAGAGATGGTAATGATGGGTGTTCAAACTGAAAAGTTATGCCTGGGGACCTGTGGCTGTGTGTTTAACCTTGGTTATTTTAGACTTATGTTAAAATAGAATCAGAACATCTGAACCAAAACTTCTTTATTGCTCTTTAAAATGGCCAAGGTTGAATAAAGAACTATAGCCACTTCACCCATCATTGATGAGAGCAGGTTGTTTCCACACAGATGCAACATGCGAGTAACAAGGTTTGATAAATAAAGGGTGTTAGGGAGGAAAGGCCTTGCGTCGTGCTTTATTTGGAATATGAACACAAATGGTTCGCACTGCCTTGAGCATTCAAGGATATACAAATATACAGGCATGACCACACACTGTCTATTAACAGCCAGAACAGAGCTTTTCCGGTGCTACCAGACTGATGTATCTGCAACATTCCATGTGAAGCTGAAGAAAATTCCCTGTGGGTGTGTTTGATGAGAAAAACGGTATGTGAATTTGACAAATATTGTATAATTTGACACTTAGTTCATCCATTGTGATCAGTATCTCTAAATCCGACTGTGTTCAGACAGTCTTAAACGGTCTAAAAGTGGGCATGGGATTGATATGGATGAACAGAAGTTTAATTGTCAGGAATGTTGGATTTTTGTCAACATGTGAGGTTTTAATCACTGGCTCTGTTCTTGTCCGGCCTTTCAAGTTCTAATTATGGTTGCTTTTGAGCTCACATAACCGGAAAATGTACAGCAGATTTAGGGGGAGAAATACATTAACAAATAATGGATCAAACAAAACAAATGAGCTTTTGTGTCTGATGTTTTTATTTGATCCTCAGTGTGAAATGTTGCTCAGTCATGTTCTAAGAGGTAGAGGCTTAAATAAAAAATTTTCTTCTTCTTCTTCTTGCAACCTTTACTTGGAACAGCTTACTAGTCCAATAAAATACTGTTTTTGTTGTTGTTTTTGTATAATTTTCCATCCTTTACATCTTGAGCGTTGGAAAGCTCTGTAATGAAACATTATTAGAAACATTTTACATATAATTTTATAATATTGTCATAATTTATATCATATTTGTGACTTTTTGCCTGATTACATCACCATTTGGATAGGACAGGGTAAAAACTTGACCTGGGTTAGATTCAAACATCCCATGAGCATCAATATGTTGACATATATGACCACCACTCAAACATCTCAATCATCAGTGTTATTTGCATTACAATATTGCGTTACTCCCTGCATTACACAATGCATTACAATATTGCATTGCTCCCTAAAAAAGTAATTAATTGCATTACTTAGTTACTTTTTTATGAAAAGTAATATGTTATATTACATTTGTGTTACTTTTTCTCACTTGGGCTGGGCTTGCTTGTTTGTTTTTTAATAACAACAAAAAAAAATTTATTTTTAGCAAATGTAAAGGCCCTTTCACACCAAATGTGAAATGAATAAGCCTCAGGCTGAAGGAAATGCATATTTACGCCTGTACAGTAGAGGGCGCAATTTAAACAAACCTTTCAGCTGTGCTGCCATTCTGGATTAAAGAAGAATAGGATACAAGAGAAGGAAGTTCAACACTCTTATTTCTAAATATAATCTGAAGTCATTTTTGCTTATTAGTATAGTTTATTTAGATCATTGAAGGTCAGCAGCAAAGACATTGGTTAATAAAAAGAGATTAAATACATAAAGTATATTTGTGTAATGTAATATAGTTAATTATTACAGGTTTGCGTACAATTCTGAGATTCTACATTTCACTCTGTTTTTATTCATTTTGAGAAATGCTGAATGTTTTCGTGCAAGTGAGATGAGTAAATGCATGTTCACATTTAGTATAGAACTACAATATCTGTCATGTTCACACAGCACATACAACACCTCTGCTGCACTTTATTTCTCTCAACATGGGGACAGGAGAGCTGTCTGTCAATAAATGTGAAAAAATAACTTGTGTTACTTATTTGAAAAAGTAACT
The DNA here is from genome assembly GCF_019924925.1 of Ctenopharyngodon idella. Taxonomy (NCBI): domain Eukaryota; kingdom Metazoa; phylum Chordata; class Actinopteri; order Cypriniformes; family Xenocyprididae; genus Ctenopharyngodon; species Ctenopharyngodon idella. Next base: position 22,707,556 of record NC_067235.1, on the reverse strand, counting down.
TAGATATTTTGTTGTAAATTGAAAAAGTAATGCACTTAATTGAAAAAGTAATCTGTAACTCAAGTTACTTGAAATGCATTACCCCCAACACTGTCAATCATACACTGTAAAAAAGAATTGTTGTTTTAACTTAAAAAACTAAGTTACCTGGTTGCTTTATCATTTTGAGTTCATTGAAATTAAAAATTTGAGTTAATACAATTAAGTCGACTGGTTTAATCAACTGAAACTCAAAATATTATGTCATTTGAACTACATTAATTATCTAAGTTGATTTGACAAAAGAAAAAGTGTTATGATAATAATGAAAATAATTTTTTACAGTGTACATTTTAAAGTATTTTGAGCCCATTGTATGTCATAGCTGTATAGGATTTGTTTGTGTTTTTATTTGTACATTGCACCAGATGCACCAATATAAAATTCTGTCCGATATCATTAAGCTGATATTTTCATGTTATAGTCGATAATAGCCAATATAGTAAGATTTTTTTTTGAAAGACATGTTCAAATAAATAAATACATTTTAATTTTATTTATTATTTATGTTCTCCAAGGCAGCATGTGTGTGTGTGTGTGTGTGTGTGTGTGTGTGTGTGTGTGTATATATATATATATATATATATATATATATATAAGAATTTAAAATAACTGCTTTCTATTTTAAAACATTTTGAAATAATAATTAATTTCTTGTGATGGTAAAGCTGATTTTTAGCAGCCTTTACTCCAGTCTTTGATGTCACATGATCCTTCAGAAATCATTCTAATATGCTGATTTGGTGCTCAAGAAACATTTCTCATTATTATCAGTGTTGATGAATAGATGAATAGATTCTTTGATGACTAGAGAGTTCAAAAGAACATTAATTTGAAATGAATATATACTTTTGAAAGACATAATAGGCTTAATGTCTTTATTGCATTTTTGATCAATTGAATGCATCATTGCTGAATAAAAGTAAATTATGATGGAATTATTGTACAACTCTACAAATTATATACCTTGTATTCGAATAAAATCTTTTTTTTATTATTTCTCCAGGTCAATTCACATCAAATCTTCAGCTGATCCAACAACCAAGTGTGATCCTTATGTGGTCTGCATCCAGACAGTGATCCATCTATCATGAACTCAAGCACCGAAGCTCCATTCACCAACTCCACAGACTGCGCTGAGGTTCAGGTCCCCAGTCAGGTGTTCCTGGCCATCGCCGTCGCCAGTCTGAGCGAGAACCTCTTGGTGATTGTGGCCGTGATCAAAAACAAGAACCTTCACTCTCCTATGTACTGCTTCATCTGCAACCTGGCTGTGTTTAACACCATCTCCAGCCTCTCCAAGGGATTAGAAGACATCCTGCTCTTGTTTGTAGATGCCGGACACCTGAACTCCCGTGGCCCTTTTGAGCTGAAGATAGATGACATCATGGACTCTCTAACCCTCATGGGCTTCCTGGGCTCCATCTTCAGCATACTCGGCATAGCCGTGGATCGATACATCAGCATATTTCACGCTCTACGCTATCACACGCTTATGACCATGCGTCGTGTAGTGGTTATTTTGTCCGCTATCTGGGTGTTGTGTGGGACCAGCGGAGTGCTCATGATCGGGTTCTGCGTGGCCGCCACAGTGAAAATCTTCTTCGTTGTGCTCTTCTTCACAGCTCTGCTCCTGATCCTCTTGCTCTACGTGCATATGTTTCTGCTAGCACGCCACCACGCCAACAGGATCGCGTCTATGCCAGGCGCCCAGGCACGCCACAGACAAAGTAGCTTGAGGGGGGCGCTGACCCTCACTATCTTGATTGGAGTGTTTGTGGCCTGCTGGGCTCCTTTCTTATTTCATCTGCTGATTATTATGATTTGTCCAGAGAACCCGTACTGTGAGTGCTACCGCTCGCTCTTCCAGCTGCACGTAGTGCTACTAGTGAGTCACGCGGTCATTGATCCAGCCATTTACGCTTTCCGTAGCGCAGAGCTGCGCAATACCTACAAGAAAATGTTCCTGTGCTCAGCTGCAAGGATCTGTAAACAGTGTGTCTGAGCGAAGGCCCCGATATACTCACCATTCTTTTTCCTTCTTCGCTTAGCGGTAAAAAGAAGTTTGAAATACCTTTGCAGCGGTATACTGTTAGAGAACATCTCGACGCCACCCACAATGCTGATGAATATGTAAATATGTGCTGTACTTTCCTCTCAATAACAACAAAATGACGCTGAGAAAGCAGCAGTTAAGAAAGCATCTGATTATATCATATGTTCGCACAAGCTCTCAAGTGCCTTCACATTTATTAGCACTTTATACATAGATAGCCTATACAAGAGTGTAGCTTTCAATTTGAAGTACAACTTCAAATTTTACTATTAAACAGCTCTCCAGTGTGTTTGTTTTTACCCATGTCTGACCTCGACAGACTGAACAGAAGAAATGAACCAGAGAAGATTTCCACCTAAAAGAAGGCGGAGCCCCAGAGCACAATTGCCACAGACCAATGGTTGTTCAAGGGCGTTTACCTTTTCCAGAAAGTTCGCTTTGGCAAGCTTCCACTCTCCTGAAACAAACTCCAAATGAACTTCATTTAGGCCTGATTTTGTTCGTAATGACGTCTCACCAGTTCGTTCTTTGATTTTACTTGAATTACAACAAGGCCTTCAGTGCTTCACACTGCAGGTTAAAGTAGAGTTTCGATCCACAGGTATTAAAAGATCACAACAACATTTATATAAAACAAACTATCCAATAACACTACATAACAAGTTTATTATACCTAATACATTAACTAATGTGAATGAATTGAGCATAATTGTAAAGTGTAATCAAGTCTTTAAGTGTTTAATACAGGAAATTCTCATATTTGTTCACAAACACCGTAACTTATTAAACGGTATGTCATTTATCAGATATCATCACTTAGAAATCATTATACATATCACATACAGTAAGTTCAACTGTACAGAGATTGTAAAGAATTACCAGCATTTTTTACTTCTGCAGTAAAAGGACAAAATCAGAAGACTAGAAAAAATATGTCCACCATTTACATGCATAAATTACATACACAACACATTTGCATTACACACAATTTTAAATGGAGTTTTCATGCTTTTTTTAACTCAAGAAATGTTCTTTCTGAAACAATACAAAAAGTAATAAAATGCCTTTACTGTATTTTTTTGTGATATTTAAGTCAATGACACATAATAATTTTCTGTTTACATGACAACAAACATTATAATTTCATATAAAGACTGTTTTCCTCTCTGCTCTAAATAAGAAATGAAGTGCAGCACAAATATTCTGAACATGCATATTGATTTGATATATAATATTGAGGAGCATACATTCATTGAGAGATGTTTATGGTTTCTCAGATGTACTACAAAAATATTTTATATTTTAAACAGTTTATGATTAAGTATTTCTAAACTGCATACATGTATTATATTTGCATTAATGGCCTGGTTTCACAGACAGCGCTTAGATTAAGCCAGGATTAGGCCTTAGTTCAATTAGGACATTTACCTTTTATAAACGTCTCTTAGAGAAAAACATTACTGGTATGCATCTTGTCTGGGACTAAGCTTAAGCCTTGCCTGTGAAACTGGGGAATTATGTTTTTGTTTGTTATATGCCTGATTATTGTTGTGTTTCTGTCCTGTTTTCTATTCATAAAAAAGAAATTATCTGAAAACAAACACATTTCTGCTCTGCATATTAATATTCCAGCCTATTTTGTGCACAAAATATCACTGCATTGACCTGATGGCAGTCCCCTGCTGAGGAAGATGTAACTATTATAAATACAGTACATATAACAGAATGCCACATATTTTGAACTTTTCAATTCAATATTTTACAACAACACAACATGAATCTTCTACTGCAACATCAAAACATTTCACATGATGTAACAGAACCATGAAAAAATTTGTACAAATACTTGTATATATTGTCCCTAATGAAGGTGTTCAGGCTTTACTTCCCCTCCCCCACTGCAATTACGCAACAATCCATCAATCTATACACCCATTCATCCATCAGTCCATCCCGACAGGTTCTTCCAGGAACCTTGTTCAATATTTGCTGACCAGGTTGCAGAGGCTGCGTAGTCCGTCAAAGCAAAGGATCTCTTTAAAGGTCTTTCTCATCTCTTGGCTCCTGAGCGCATAGATCAGTGGGTCAATCACAGAGTTACACATGATGAGTATCAAGTACATGTTAAAGTGTGACATGAAGCAGATGCAGTAAATGTTCCGTGGGCAGGAGATCATGAGGATGAGATGGAGAAAAAATGGTGCCCAGCACACGATGAAGATTCCCAGTAGTATGGTAAGGGTGACGGCACCCTTCATGCTAGCTCTCTGCCTGATGTTGGCATTATAGCCCGGCAATGCCGCCATGCGTTTGACATGCGAACGGGCCAGCAGGAACATGTGGCTATAGAGTGACGCCATCAGCAGCAGCATGGCAAAGAACATGGCCACCAGGCACACCACCACGGGCTTAGTGTCGGAGTAGATGATGAAGATGATCCCACAACTTGCGGAGAAGGTCCAGATGCTGCCAATGAGAATCCCAGCTCGCCGTACGGTCATTATATTATGGTAGCGCAGAGCATAGAAGATAGTCACGTAGCGATCCACTGCGATCGCTAACAGGCTCAACATAGACGCCACCACAGAGATACAGATGAGAGAATCAAAGACGTTATCCATTTGACGGATGAAGTGATCCTCAATCACCAAACTCCTGTTCGCCAGCAAGTGGATGACTATTGTCTCCCATGCGTTGGAAACACTAACTAACATGTCGGCCACTGCTAGGCTGCAGACGAAGAAGTACATGGGTGAGTGGAGGTTCTTGTTCTTCACGATGGCAAGGATGACCAGGATGTTTTCAAGAAGGCTGATGAGCCCCAGTGTGAGGAAGACCTCAGGTGCAATATGCACCTGCTCACAGGCAGCTGAAGCACTCGACTTGGACCTGCTTGACTCATCGCTGTGGTTTGTGTGTCTCAAAGACGCGTTTGGAGAAAGTGTGGGCCACTCTGAGGTGTTCATGTTCTGATGTAGTATGGACAGCTGAATGGATGCTCAGCGTCTGGTAACAGGTGATGTTAGATACATGATGCTGCATCCATATACATTTGCTGTAAAGAGAAAGAGTTGTTGTGTGAAATGTCAAGAAGCATTATAACCAACATCTGTTGTTGTACATTATAAAACGGTTAGTTCCTGTCCTTGATTCTGATTGGTCAATAGCTGTGTTTTATTCATGATAAAACACGGCTATCACCGCTTCACCCAACGGTTCTGTGTATCACTACACAACACCCTTAGCAACCACTCTTAGCAACGTAAACTGTATGTACTCAATTGATATTGTTCATTGAAGCTTACTGTATCATGTAGAAGAGTATTGTGAGAAAACGATCGAGTGAGCGAGTTTATTACTTGCATTCAGATTTAGCATTTTCCTTCAGGTCAGTCATATGTTCGTAATAAAAAATCTGTTTAAATGTCCAATGTATTATCTTGTCCTTTTAACAGTTAAGGGGTTTTCCCGTGACTGACAGCGCTAGTCAAAGCATTTGTCAGTTGCGTCTTGTTCCGTGTTCACAACAATTCATTCTTTTCAATGTAAAAGTCTTCGCTACTGACTGACACACTCATAAAGACAGTCTTTGCCATAATAATGTAACTTCTGTTGCTGTTCACGGTCAGGGACTATTTTTTCTGGTGGAAGGCTTTTAGTAAGAGTTTACTTCATGAGTGTTGCATTGTTACATATTTTTGGCTTTAATATTTGTATTGTGTGGTAACCGTTTTATAAAAGCATCTGTCTTTAAAGGGTTATCATTCAAAATCAATTTCCCTATGGAGAAAATGAATAAAAATGAGTTTTTACTTGCGGAACCTGACTGCTGCACTCTATTGGTAAAGTTATTGTGTCACTGCAGCTGCCTTTAGAAGCTCTGGTTGCAATAGAAACAGTGTTCTAAGATGCACACATGTGCATTGGCTGGTCCAGCCTGAAAAATGCAGGTTTTTATCATGCTTTGAGCGTTTAGAAACAAAATTTATGAAACAGTTGTTGTCAGATTTCAAATATGAAATTTAATCGTAAGCTTGGTGAATAGCTTAGAAGAATTTGAGGTTTCACCATTTAAAGGGATAGGAGCTGTACTTGCATGACTGAAATAGCTGCCCAAGAGGTGTTTCAAAGATGGCCGCTGAGTGAAATGACTTGCCTTAAAGGGACTTTGTTCTGTACTCGCATACTTATGTTCAAGACGGCAGTCCAAAACAGTGAATCTAATCACCAAACAGTAAAAAGTTCACTTCAAGAATGAACAAAGTGCCATTAATTAGTTTAAAGTTTGATTTATTAAAAATGGTGCAATAGGACAAACAGAAATATTAGAAAGGCCGATGTATATTACGCAATTTCCTTAGCAACCGAATTAGACATGCCCCCTCTTTGTGTAGCGATATTTACCTGTAAATCCGAAGCAAAACAAGCTTGATGTCTATTTTCAAATGCTTTGAAGCTTTATTTTCATTGTGAACATTTTGGACTCTATACAACTTCATGAAAACCATTCCAAGTTCATCTATCATGATTCATGTTCTCAGTGTCCGACTTAATGACCCATATATGGAGTTCCTGCTGTGAACGAACAAAATAATTGACAGGCAGAAAGCGCATCAATGTAGGAAGCCCGTTTCTGCCATAAAAGATAATAATTTAAAAAAATTAATTCAAAAGGTAATTGTGACTTTTTATCTCACAATCTGTCTTTATTTCTCGCAATTAGTTATATTTTGTAAATTGTACTAGGCCTATCCTTTTCAGAATTGAGAGTTTATAACACACAATAAATTTATTTCTTGCAAATTTGAATTAACATTCCGCTCTTCTGATTTTTTTTTCTTCTCAGAATTGCAAGAAAAAGAGAGAAATAAAGTCAGAATTGTGTGACACATTATGCTTAAGATACACAATACAGTTTGAACATGCAGCACCTTTACTGACACCAATGTCTGCTCTAAACATTGGGAAAAGGAAACATTAGGACCTTCCTAGGGAACCTGGAAATCACTCAGATATGTTGGATCAGGCCAATTACTGCTGTGTGTCTCTTTGCATTTACATGACTAGAGGTACTACAATGGAGGTCACCATGGAGTCAAGAACACTATGAATGTGTCCTGCTGCACTGAAGTGGATGAAATATATACAGACATCCTTCCCATTAATGCATTTGCTGCCTTTACCATTTAAGGGTTATAGCAGCCTATGGCTCCTGCTCAGGGGGTTCTCACATTAATTTAGCAGATTTTATCTGGGTAGGAGCCTCATTGTAACAGAGCATTCAACTTGCAAGACTGGCCATGCAATTAATGTACTAATACATAAGTGAATTCCAATTGCCTACTGAGTGAGGAAACATACTTTGCTCATAATGACACCATTCGATCTTGCTTTAAAATCTTTCTGTATCCCTGAAGTTTTCCTGATATTTGCCTCAAAAATAAATGGTTTTCTATTTGGGATATCAAATGTCATTCTCCCCTCAGCTGTTTAAATATGAAATGTGTTTGTGGTCTTATTTATAGAATTTTTAAAACAGCCATTTAATGAGTCTCTAGAAAAAAAATTCTTGATCAAACAATCTCTGTGAGGAACAATCAATATTATATTACAGGGATTTCCAATGGATAATAACTGAAAGAGATCGTGTTTGGTCAAGGACTATGTCAATGAAGCATCTTCATAGAATATTGAGTCTGCAAGACCTATTCAGAACGTGCTGTAAGAGAAGTAGACGACCATGCTCTATCAGGAAGGCACCACAAAGAAACACCTGAATATGATGAAATGTTAGAGAAACACTAAAACAGACATAAAGATATCCCACGTTCAGCCCACCTGATGATCCATTCACAGCACTTTATGCAGGAAGTGCACACAAAGTGAAGCAAACTGAAATGTAATTCAGCAATAAAATGAATAAGATTAAGATTTTTGTTTTTTAAACAAGAAATGCAAAGAGCACTACTGGGGTAGCATAGTTCAACTCGTTAAGAAGCATAAGTTCAAGACACTCGAGGATTGAGAAAATGTAAAAAGCCTTTATTTACTCATGGCTTTATAATTTAAAAAAAAAAACAATCAAATACAACTGCATGCTGACACATTGCGGCTAATAAGCCTTCATCAGGGTGTCCTGTGTTTCTTAATAATATTTTTTTTTTATAATCATAAGCTACTGAACTGTTGGTTTTTTTCTCAGTGTTTTGTTCTGAGCATCTTGTTATGTCTTCTCATTAAAATCCTCTTCTTCTTAAAATTAAGCTTCTTTTAATCTCCTCTGAATAGATGTTGTTTTTCATCTTTTTAATCCATGAAATCACAGCTAATTGGACTCAAAACAGTGGGTGAATCAAAGCAGATCCCCAATAGTCTACAGACTCCTTACAAGTGACATATTGATTTTAAAGTTCTTTGGTGGTACTAAAGACGCTTGTCGTTTCATTCTCTGATAGATGTTCATTGATTATTGCTCCCTTCCATGTCAGTTCACCAGAGCAACTGCTCTAAAATAGAAACAGAGACATACCAACATACAATACATGCACACACAAGCACACAGACACACACGCGGGAAAGGACCCTATATGAGACAGAAATCATACATCTCTCAAACATCTCTGACCCTATAGATGTCTCTGTTTCAGGTTGGCAGAAGTGACACTGAACATTAGGTCAGAAGGCTATATCCTGTGTGGAGCTTGAAAAACTTACTCAACGTAAGCAGCACTTATCCTTCAGAAAGGAAAAATGCAAACATCATACACCCACACAGAAACACACATTCAATTAAATGTAACTTTATATTAATATATTAATTATACGCAATTTTTTTTGTCAATTTAACAGTAATTCAGAGGGGCCAAGACTGTCTTGACCTTTACTAAATTCAAAGACATTACTCACATGCCCTGTGACAGAGCATCAATATTCAGGAGATGGCCTGCCTCTGTATTCAATAAAGCACACTTACTGAGTGTATTTGTTAGACATGTCTGAATAGCATTCAAATGCTCCTAATGCTCTTTGACAGGGGATTTGGATTATAAAAAGTTGCTCCTTGGTGGGCTACATTTTGACAAGGATTTAAGTGGTGTTATAAATCACAATCTGTTGTGGCCCCCTGACATAATTCTCACAAGCAGGTGTGAAGCTCAAATACCTCCATGGTTACACCTCAAAAATAAACTCAGGACATACACAATTTCATGACATTTTGGAATGATCTGCACAGAATTTGTGTGCAACATAATAAAGTATTCAGCTATCTATTATACATTTAATTAAGGCTAAGTTATATAAAGTTGACAGACTGCACGAATTTCTGAGACTGTTAATAACACCCAAATCACACTTGCAGCATGCTGTAGTCTATTTAATATATATATATATATATATATATATATATATATAACAACAACAAAAAGTAGCTATCTTACAACAAAAACAATGTTCGATGTAAAAAGAAAGAAATAAGACAACAAATGATACGATAAAACAATGATTAAATAGGCTAGTCTAATAGAATTTAATAGATATGATACTTAAAAGAAGTAGAAGAAAATGAAAATTTACTCACGTTGCCATGCGTCGCCGGAAGTGGTTTATTGCGTGTTTAGAGAATGATCTAAGGCAAGAGCTGTGTTATGACTGCTGTAGAATCTCTCAGCTCGCGCTCATATAGCACAACGCGCGCTCCACCCCCGCGCGGAGTCGTGCTCCGTCCCGGGCAGTGATGCTGATTACAGTACCGAGCATCTTAAATCTTGACCTAAGCGATATTTTAGTCCATAGTCATCATGTCAATGCTCAACAAGTACGCTACCAAAATAAATCAGCTTATGTAATATTGAGTGACCTGACACATGGGCATACAACAGAGAAACATTGCCTGTTCGAATAATAAATGTACAATCACTATGTTTACTTTCATTTTTCAGTACAGGATGTTGACAGTTTGAAAACAAACACCGGTATTTGAGGTCAATTTGTTTGATGGTATTGTAGGATGAATGGCAGCGCCGGAACACCTGGGTACTTCCGGTCTCCTTAGAAAGTTGAGCTGATGTCCAGAACTTATTATCTGAGCTCAGTCGAGCTTATCGAAACTCAAAACAGGAAAAGGAAAGCCAAAGGAGTTGATTAAAGAGAAAAGCAGATGGAAGCACCTTTAGTGTGAAGAAAAACATGGAAACCAACACCTTGCGTATTGGCACTTTCCACTAAAAGGTTACTGGAATTCCAATTATATTTTTAAAGCATTCGAGGTCCAGATTTTATATTGTAAGTACTATTAGATATAGAACTAATATCCAACATGGAATTAACCTACCATGAAAAGTACAATGACTGTATTTTCATCTGGATAATGTAAAAAAGAAATATAAACCCACAAACTTGAACAGATGGCATGGCAATCAATTTAGGTTCCTTATTTTTATTCACAGTTAGGTGTGATGAGACACATCAGGAATATTCACGGCCGCTACATTGTATTCAGATGAGAAATTATTTTTAAGTGCATCCCACTGGTAGGCTACATTTCAGAGCTGTATATTTCACATCTGCAGGGGGCAAGAACCTTTCCATCATAACTCACTCAAAACACACCTGTTAGATGCAGCCTAGCAGAAAGAAAATGACAAAGGGAAAATATGTAGTTATGAAGCAAAACAAGAATTAATCTCATGGTCAGATCTGTGAAGTATGACTAGACAATTACATAAAAATGCTTAAAAAACTACAATTTAGTTAAAATCCTTAACCTATCCTCCTATCATACATGGCCACCCACTTCTACAAATGCATTGCACCACCACCCTTATCATCTATAAATGATAAAAACATTTTGAGTCATCATTCTGGGTGCATTTAGAGCTTTGTGCATCATTCCACTGACACGAGTGGTTTTGTCTTCTCATGCTGGTTTCACAAACTTGTGTAGTTGTGTGAGCTTAAGTGTGGCTGTCATAAAGCAAAAGGGTTCATACCTAATAAACAGAAAAAAATGATTCAAATTGTTTAGTGCCCTCTAGTGGTTAAAAACAAAACTGCATGCATTTTGCAGAAGAACATTGTTTTGGTTGTGCTTCGGCTCTGCATGACTGTGCATTTATGGTTATCCTACCCCAAATAGCAACTTTGTGCTGGCCCAGATCCGGCCTACATCTGCCACGGGTGGTATGATGATCTGGGCCACATGTGGTGTGGAATGATTGCACTTGGGCAAACCGCTCCTGTTTGCTAGATCTGAGCTACAAGCAGGCCATAACAATGCCACATGTCAGCCAAGAGCAAAGAAATAAACCAGAACTGGACCTTATATGAGCCACATTAACCTCATATATTATTTAAAGTATCATCTTAGTATTAACAAGCATGAAATCAGATGATGATTTTTGGCTATCAATAGTACTATCAACATCACAAAATAGCCTAAAACATATAATATTGCAACATGTGATCACACTTTGCAGAAATCAGTTAGAAGATTGAAAAAAAATAAAATAAAATAAAATAACACGAACAGTAAAATACGATGACAAACACAGATATGAGCAATCAGCGTATGAATCTCAACAATGGTGACAACAAAATATTCAGACAATCAGATCATTTCTGGACATCACAAAAAGCTACTAAAACAGAACAAAAACCACAGCAAAAAATAAAAGCAAATAGTTAGAATTAAAGAAAATAATAGGACAATTTAGCTGCATAATTTATTCATGCTGTGACGCGTGCTGGGAGTTTTGGACTATTGTTCCCAGAATGCATTGCGGCATGACACTATTGATTATCACCTTTGTTGAGATTCTTCGGTCTGTTCAGTGATGTTCGGTTTTGTTCAGTTACGAGATCTCAATGACAGTCGGTTTGGTTCCGTTATGAGATTTCAATGACGATTGAATTGAAAACAAATCAAACTGCCGGTTTTGTTTAATTACGAGATTTCAATGATGGTCAGATTTGTTCAGTTATGAGATTTCAACAATGGTCAGTTTCTTTTCGTTTTGGTATTTCAGTGATGGTTGGTTTTGTTCCTTTGCCAGATTTCAAAGATGGTCAGTTTTGTTCGATTACAAGATTTAAATGATGGTTGGTTTTGTTCCATTACGAGATTTCAATGACAGTCAGTTTTCCTTGTAAGTCAGTCAAATTTTCATTTGTTCAGTAACGAGATCTCAATGCTGTATGTTTTGCTCCATTACGAGATTTCAATGACAGTTTTGCTGTGTTATGAGATTTCAATGATGGTTGGTTTTGTTCCATTTTAAGATTTCAATGGCAGTCGCTATTGTTCCTTTAAGAGATTTAAATAATGTCTGTTTTTTTTTTCCATTACGAGATTTCAATGCAAGATTTTAATGATGGTCGGCTTTGTTTCTTAACAAGATTTTAATGACAGTTGTTTTTTTTCCGTTACAAGATTTCAGTGATGGTTATGAGATCTCAATTACGGTCGGTTTTCAGTGTCAGTCGGTTTTATTCTGTTATGAGATTTTAAAGACGGTCGGCTTTGTTCCTTTGTCCTTTTATGAGTTTTCAAAGATGGTTTGTTTCATTACGAGATTTCAATGACGTCTGTTTTATTCGGGTACAAGATTTCAATGACACTCGTTTTTTTTTCCTAACGAGATTTTAATGATTGTCGGTTTTGTTCCTTTGTTTTTTTATGAGATTTCAAAGACAGTCGGTTTTGTTTTGTTATGACATTTAAATGATGGTCGGTTTTGTTTCTTTATGAGATTTCAATGACAGATGGTTTTCATTGTCAGTCAAATTTTCATTTGTTCAGTTACGACATCTCAATACGGTATGTTTTGTTCTTTTACAAGATTTTAATGACAGATGGTTTTTATCCATTAGGAGATTTCAATGATGTTCGGTTTTTTTCCATTACGAGATTTCAATGACGGTCGATTTTGCTGGGTTATGAGATTTCAATGATGGTTGTTTTTTTGTTCCATTCTAAGATATCAATGACAGTCGATTTACGAGATTTAAATAATGGATATTTTTTTCCATTACGAGATTACAGTGTCACTTGGTTTTGTTTCTTAACAAGATTTTAATGACAGTTGGTTTTGTTCCTTTACGAGATTTCAAAGACAGTCGGTTTTGTTTTGTTATGAGATTTCAATGATGGTTGGGTTTGTTCCGTGATTTCATTTTTTTATTTGGTTACAAGATTTCAGTGATGTCTGTTTTATTCGGTCATGAGATTTCAGTGACGGCCGGTTTCGTTCGGTTACGAGATCTCAATGACGGTCAGTTTTCAGTGTCAGTCGGTTTTGTTCCGTTGATATTTTACAAGATTTCAAAGACAGTCGGTTTTGTTCCGTTACGAGATTTCAATGATGTCTATTTTATTCGGATTACGAGATTTCAATGACACTTGGTTTTGTTTCCTAATGATATTTTAATTGCGGGCCGGTTTGTTCCTTGTTTCTTTTACGAGATTTCAAAGACAGTTGGTTTTGTTTTGTTACGAGATCTCAATGATGGTCAGTTTTGTTTCTTTTATGAGATTTCAATGACAGTCGGTTTTCATTGTCAGTCAGTCAAATTTTAATTTGTTCAGTTACGAGATCTCAATACGGTATGTTTTGCTCTTTTACGAGATTTCAATGATGGTCGGTTTTGTTCGGTTACGAGATCTCAGTGATGGACAGTTTTATTCGGTTATGAGATTTCAATGAGGTCTGTTTTATTTGGTTACGAGATTTCGATGATACTTGGTCTTGTTTCCTAACAAGATTTTAATGATGGTCGGCTTTGTTTCTTAACGAGATTTTAGTGACAGTTGGTTTTGTTCCGTTACGAGATTTCAATGATGTTCAGTTTTGTTTGTTTACGAGAACTCAATGATGGTCGGTTTTGTTCCTTTACGAGATTTCAATGACAGTCAGTTTTCCCAGCATGCTTTGCATATGGCTAAATCAAGAAAGAGAAAAATGTTGAAATTAAGTGATATTTTATGTATTTTTGAGCAAGATGAGAAAAGGGAGAGATTGATAGTGTGTAATTGTGTTTAATGTTCAGTTATGTTGGAATTATTAGAACAATTTAAATTACAGTGGGTTACCACTGTGGAGAAGAGTGGAGCATTTGCTTAGGCTGATACAACTAAGTTCACAACTGTTTTGTGGAAGAAGCATTAAATGCTTAGTATTTAAGATGTTAATGTGTGATATTACTAGCTAAAAGTTTATTAGTTTGCTGCAATCTTATAATTTATTTCAGTGACACTAAAATATGTGAAGTTGAACTGGATGACAGAATAATTGGAATTGAATGTCTGAATCATATCAGTAAGCTGTATAAAATTCACTTTGAGACTACTTAATTGGGTCACTTAAAATGTCTTCATTCTATGTTGAAATTACATGAACAAATTGTTTGTTTAACTTAATTGATTCATGTGGGACCGACACAACAAACTTCCAATCCAACAAAAAAAATTTTCAGTGTATGTCTCCAACTCTCACATTAGCTCTGATTTCACCTTGACAGGTTCTGACCTAGACTGACATGCATCTGATGAAACAATATTTTTTATTTTCTCAGGCAGGTTTGTAAAAGCTCTTTTTGTTCACACATACTTCGACCTTGCCACAAGATCAGATTGAGCAGTCTTTAGACTGGGAGGTCAATGCACTTGTAAGAAAGCCAAAGGTCTGAGTGTCAATATCCCAGCAGGAAGGACTTTTTGTTTCAAGGTTTCCTCTTTGACAACCAATCAGCTCTGTCAGAAGAGATTTGCATACAGTGTAATGAGGGCTGATTGGACCTGAATTAAGTTCTTCAACCAGTCACTACTGATGCATTGAGTCTGATTTGATATATAAACTATGGCGATGAGCAGCATTTATTTATTGATATGAAGTCCTTCCACAGCTTATATTTAAATTAGGCAGTTGTGGCCTAATGGTTAGAGAGTTGGACTTGTAACCTGCAGGTTTGCAGGTTGCAGGTTTGAGTCTCAGCACCAACAGGAAATGTATAGGGGGAATGAATGAACAGCTCTCTCTTCCACTCTCATTACCCACAACTAAGGTGCCCTTGAGCAAGGCACCTACCCCCCACCACCAAAAACAACAAAAAAAGGGCTGTGTGTGTTCAATACTCACTGCTATGTGTGTGCATTTAGAGTATGGAACACACATCACTTCTAAATTTAAGTTTTTCAGTTGTACTTGAACATATTTGTTTGTATACTAATTCTCATTCATTTCATATTGCCTTCAACACTTTTAGATAATAGTATGTGATTCATTTGTATAATATATTTAACATGGTGACCCCTTTGAAGTGATCACCCAGATCTGCTGCTTAGTGACCCTATTCATCCACATAAGAATGTTTTAATCTGCTTACAAATACTCAGTTACGTTAACCTTCAACCTTCCTAGTAGTGACTCTCTTCATGTCTTGTTTTACACTAATAATGATCATGAGATATTGGTCATGAGATGTGATTTGAGGCCCCCATGGTATTAGAGAAAGTACCAGAACACTAATGCTGCCCAGCATTTGAACATCTCTGCATGTGGATATTTGCCCTGTTATTTTCAAGTCAAACTAAATGTATGATGACATTTAATGAAATTGCCATTATCTTGTTTTTCTGTTCCACTTTTTGTCTAATCTTCTTAATTTTCTTTGAATTTAGCTTTCTGTATTGACTCTGGGGCCCGCTGTCTTATTAACTGACAAGATGACAAGAAGAATTTTTTTAATCATCTTAGTTGCATAACAACAAAAATCAAAGAGAGATAAGAGCCAGTGAAAGGGGAGCACATGTTGTTGATTCACTTATGAAGCCTAACCTGATGAAGGTAGATGATTGGAGGGAGAAGGCACCAGGGTCATGAAGGACATAATTATGTCATGTCGTTACATTTATGTGACTTTTATTAGGCTTTACCAATGTCCACAAATTATTACTGATTGCTTCTCTGTGCCTCTAGGAAATCAAACAAACAATTATTAAATAATAAAATAAAGCAGATTCCAATTTACCTGTACTGATCTTTACTTTATTGTCCATTTGGACATCAACAGAAAGAGAATGAAAGGTTCTTGAACAGAGAGGGGTCGTCTGAAAGCTCTAAAGCAGTGATCAAAGGGAGACCCTAAGATATGATTCACTGTATTCCCATTTTAATACAAAACATCAGCCACTGAGATATCACACAGTACCAAGAGATCCACGCAGACACATGCTAAGTCCACACAGAAAGGCTTCCTGGTTCAACTGGGACTCGAACCGGAGACCTTCTTGCTGTGAGGCAATGAAACCCCCTTGCTCTATTCTGCTGCTTGAGTTTATGAAGAGCTACGCGTTTCTCCCAATTTTACTCCCATCTAGTGGATAAAAATGTAACTGCAGCTTCTTGGAGAAACGGGGGAAAAAATTAAACCATATCCAACCGTTGGCATACCAACTTTTCCTTTTTATTGCTTTGATAGGAATGGAGAATGATCGAAATATTAATAGAAATGATCATTTAAGAACGGTACATTCAAATAACTTATTCTAACACAATACGGAATAGAGTAAAATTCAGAAGTATAGAATAGTATAGAATTTAGTGCAGAATAAAATAACGTTAATTAAAATTATTTTAAAATTATTTTTATTGTTATATTTTTAATGCTTTATTTAGCTAGTAACATAACTCATTCAAAAAATACAAGAAATTATACAAAATAACAACAACATCAACAACAATAACGACAATAGTACATAATAATAAGAACAACAACATCAACAGCAGCAAGAATACATTTAAAAATAAATTAAAGCAAAGTTTAAAAATTAATAAAATAATAGTAATAAAAGCATACGGAAATAAAGATCTCTCTCTCTCTCTCTCTCTCTCTCTCTCTCTCTCTATATATATATATATATAGGGGTATAAAAGTCTAACCAACATCGCTAATTCCAAGACAAATACAAAAGTCTCTAAGACGGATAAATGTTCAAGGCTAACCTAAGCAGAGCGATCATTTGCTAACCCTCAAGTGACTACACTTCCCATGATGCCGCGCGCAGCAGCTCCATGTGGATATGTCTGGAGAACGTGCGTGTACATGACATGAGTCTGTAGAGGTATGAAGCGCTGCGCGGACTCCCCTTAATCACACAGCAGACCTTCAAGAGGTGAATGTAAGTTGCCACTCTGTTTCTAACGAACTATTTCTAACTATTTCTTAAAGCTGATATATTTGGTGTTGTTTCAGCTGTTCTGGGTGTGTGTGTGTATGTATGTGTGATCCTGTAGGAGTGGCAAAGCGGTGTGTTGAAGTTCAGATCAGGGCCCTGTTAACTTGAGCTGTAGTGTTTCTACTTCTGCAAACGTCTATGTCCTCCATAACAACCCCCAATGTCATACGTAAAAGAATAACATATAGCTTATTGATCATGCTTAGTTCCGGGCAGATTGGTGTTAGTTCATAAAAACACTTTCAGGAATTTATCCCTAAACTTCTAGTGGATTAAATGTGTTGACACTTTTGTGACTGAGTAAATATCTCTATTCATATAATGTTATGAAGCTAAACATAAAACACAACTTTAATTTATCGGCTAAGATGCTTGGTCTTTTGCTTAGAAGGTTGGAAACATTTTACAGTTGTGTTAAAATATAAAACACTGAAGAAAGTTTAAGGGAATATTCTCATCACTGCAAAAATAATAAACAGATGATTTGTCAAGTTTAGCTGACTGGTTAAAACTAACCTCGTTAATCTTTGGAATTACAGTACTTTGTCTTTAACCTGATCAGTCTGGTGTTTGACAGAGAGCCATGACCCTAACCTGACCAATGGCATGTGTTCATCATGCTCAGCCTGTGTGACTTATGTCTAACTAGAATAGATCATATATAGTCAAGTTTAAAACTTCCAAAAACATTTTAGGTTGCATTACAGTAACCTAAAGCAGAGTCAACATAGTACTTGTTTTTTTTAAAAGTCATATTACATAATGTTTTTATCTTCTTCAAAGTAACTATTTTTTCATAGATTGAAATCAGGATGTTTTTATTGAACAAATTTCCATGTATCCTTGGCACTAGTTAGCTGCATTTAGCGTCATTATCCAGGCGGCTAACTCCTACATACAAAATAATTATTATTAAATAAAATTGTAATAAAAATTATATATATATATATATATATATATATATATATATATATATATATATATAATATATATAGTGGTAGTAAACCGTTCTCACACACACAGACGTAGAGTGAGGGGAGATTTTCTACTAAATCGATCGCAGATGGTTTCATTATCTCGGGTGGATAAAAAAGTATAATAGGATAAAAAATAATAAAAGCAAAAATGTGTCACCAAATATACTTTTTAAATGTCCCACCCAGGTAAAGTCGTGCGTGGGAAGCACGGATATATATATAGTATTTATTTTAAAATTAAAATAATTAAGTAATTCATACTTTTATATTTGTAATTTCCAGCCTTTCATTCAAAAAATCAAAAGGATTTTAAAGTAATGAGAAACAAATTCAAGTGTGACCAAATTTTTAACTGCTACTGTAGATCATTAGCCAGATGTTAAAGGGTTAGTTCACCCAAAAATGAAAATGTCGTTCCACACCCGTAAGACCTTCATTCATCTTCGGAACACAAATTAAGATATTTTTGATGAAGTCCGATGGCTCAGTGAGGCCTCTATTGCCAGCAATGTCACCGAACCTCTCAAGATCCAGAAAGGTACTTAAAACATATTTAAAACAGTTCATGTGAGTACAGTGGTTCTACCTTAATATTATAAAGCGACGAGAGGGTGAGTAATTAATGACATTATTTTCATTTTTGGGTGAACTAACCCTTTAATAGCTTGTGTGTGTAACTTGTTTGACACTGTCCAGGTCCTTTAGGTGGCGCTCTGTAGGTGGGGGAGGTGATGCAGCGGATGTGGGCTCCAGTCACACTGCGGCGTGTGGTCCTGCTGCGCTCTGCGTACCTGGGTCACACCTGGGCTGCACGTGAGCTTCCTGTGACCGTCCAGACCTCACGCTGCTTCAGTTGCACTAATGTCATCAGGACGAAGGAGGGCCTCAAAACGTCCACAGAGGAAGAAACGCCATTAAATCCTCCGCAGAGTCTAGCAGGGACTGAGGGTCTGTATAAGCCTGATACAGGGTCTGAACTTCAGAGTAAGGGTGATGTCGACCCTCTGCAGGACAAATCTATCGGGCTCTTCCAGAGGTTTAAAAAGACGTTTAAACAGTATGGTAAAGTCATGGTGCCTGTGCACATCGTCACGTCCACAGTGTGGTTTGGGAGCTTCTATTATGCTGCAATGAAGTAAGTGACCATCAGCATCCTACACAGAAACACACCATTAGTAAAACTTAACAAGATGACAATTACATTTACAGTGTTATTAAATGAGTGTTTTTAAAGATAAAGTGAATATTAGTTGACAGCAAAGGTAATCTAAATATAGAAAAGAATGGAAATGAGCATGCACTATTAAAATAAATTAAGACATTTAAAAATAATCTGATAACTAATATGGTACCGATATAATGCGCTTCACTACAATTAATGTAACTTTATGAATATGATGTATTTACATATGTAATTGAGCTCATTATGTATGTTGATTGGTTGTCTTGTGGTACTTGATGGGCTAGAAGAGTTCTGAATTGAGTAATCTACATGAATTGAAGTGAGTTTGAACATACAGACTGAGTGCTCAGACCTTAAGGTGAGGCTGGCAGGGAGATGGAGTTTTACCAGATAGGTCTGTCTGAGCTTAAGCAGGACAGACAAGCTTTACCAGCATCATCTGGACAATCAACTACTGCTATACAAACAACACTTTGAGGTTACAAAAGCAAACAATCTCTCTTTTGTAAAGATAAATGAGTGACATGTTAATGTTCTCCGCAGAGGAGTGAATCTGGTCCCGTTTCTGGAGTTTATCGGTTTACCGGATTGGATGGTGGGAATTTTGCGAGATTCCCAGGGTGGCTATGCACTCACAGCCTATGCCATGTATAAGGTATATAAACAGAACTTTATTATATATTTTATTATATAAAAAAACACTTTATTTTAGTGTCATTGTTACATGTTACATGTAGTTACCTTACTAATAACTATAAATTATGCATAATTACATGCAACTAACCCTAAACCAAAACAAACCCTAATCCTAACCCTTCAGTAAGTACATGTAGTTACTTAATATTACTCAGTACTTAAATATATAATTACAGTGTAACAAAGACACCTTAAAATAAAGTGTAACCACAAAATCTAAGATTTTTTTACTTTGATTTAAATGTATATAATATATGAATAATCGTTGTGAATGTGTTTTTATCACTTTGTCTAACTGGTCACAGCTCGC
Organism: Ctenopharyngodon idella; assembly: GCF_019924925.1. Classification (NCBI taxonomy): domain Eukaryota; kingdom Metazoa; phylum Chordata; class Actinopteri; order Cypriniformes; family Xenocyprididae; genus Ctenopharyngodon; species Ctenopharyngodon idella. The sequence goes on along the minus strand of NC_067235.1, from coordinate 22,687,063 downwards.
TACTCCTGCCCGATACACCGTTACACTGGGCGGCACATCCCTGTCTGTACAGTACCTCCGCAAACACGGATACCTCTCCACCCCTCCGCCTGTTAAAGGGTACCTGCAAGACAAAATGGAGGAAACCAGGGAACTACTGAGTGAAAAAATGGAGGAGACGAAAGAGAGGTTTTCAGAGAAGATGGAGGAAACCAAAGAAATGCTCTCAGAAAGAATGGAGGAGACTAAAGAGAGATTCTCTGAAACGAAAGACAAATTTTCTGAGAAACTGCAGGAGACGAAAGACAAAATGTCTTTCCGTAAGAAAGCCGACTAGGCTGCATGGCTTGCTGTGGTCGAATCAAGCTGTCAACTAAGGGAAAAGAATAATTTCTAAAAACTAAGCGGATTGAGGAATGTTTCACATGATCAGTAATTACTCACAATGTCACAAAGTGTTTGGTGTTTACTTAAAGGGACAGTTCAACCAAAAATGACTTTTCAACCAAAAAAAATTTTTTTATGTCCATGTAAGGAAACTTAGTGGCATTCAAAACAATTGACTTTCATTGTATTGACAAAAAAATAATTTGTGTTCATATGGGTTTGGAACAACATGAGGGTGAGTAAATGATGACAGAATTTACATTTTTTGGTGAACTATCCCTTTAAGGTATTGAATGTTCGCACACAAGCTCTATTATCATGTCAAATGGTTTCCATACACTTGAATCTACATGTTGAGTCTTCGGAGAGAAACGAACTTGAACTAGCAATAATACTAAATTATTATTACTGAATTAAGCCAAAATCATATTAAGAGCATTTGAGTGAGTTTATTTTAGTTTAATTGTTTTAAGGTAGGAGTACTGAAAATATTTCTATTTGATAACCAAGTGATAATTAACATTGATATCTATATTTAATGATTTTCATTTGTTTTATCATGTACGTGTTTGTATTTGAGTTTGTGTGCATATTACCTACACAGCAGTCTGGACTGTACAATGTCTTGAATTGCACTAGTGTTTATGGAGTATCTGGACTGCTTAAAAAGTCAGTGGGTAATAAAGACAATTAATAACCCACTTTGTTTCTTTTGTGACATTTAAAAATGTTTTTACTTGAATGAAGCTGCTAGTTTTTTAATCTAAACTCAAATCATCTCAATATGCCAATGTTCATTGAGAGAATAATAAAATTGATACGACAACATGTACAGGATATTATTTCAATAAAAGTATTAAGACACACCAGCAACTGGTACTTTTAGTTTATTAGTTTAACTGCAGTTGGACAACAGCAGAAGTACAAGCATAAAAGTTTGACTATAACAGTGATTAGAGCAACATGTTTTGATTACTTTTTCTGAAAAAAAAAAAAAAGCATTACAACACAATGATGTAAATAAAATAAATATGTATGTGCATGTTTATAAAATGTCCACGCACATGAACATACAAAGTAACATGAGCCGGGGGGAAATTTAGAGAGTAAAAGGTCTGATATTGTGTTGCTTTTTAATTCTGAATGTCTGTTATCAGACACTCGATAAGCATCAGAGTAAAACAAGTCTAAAGCTTCAAAAGCATCTCGGTACATTGCTCAAAATGTCGCAACTGCTGTTAGTCAGGTGCTTGTAGTCAAAATGGCATCGCTATGTACATTATCTTCAGGTATATAACTATAGACATGCGAATACAAGCTACTGTACAGTGGAGCACCAGCACATAAATATTTGCAATTTAAAATTTTTTTTTTTTTTGCTCCTATACACCACATACACAAGAATGTCTGAAATACAGTATATAACAAAAATAAGAATGTTAAAACTACATCTCTCATTTGGTTCATTATTAAACTTGCAAATACAGGAAGCACAACACAGGGTGGCATGAAAATCATGTACATGTTGGGATTAAAATGAACACTTGTTTTAAGCAAGACTGTCATATCACAATCCCTCAGCGTTTGTGTCTGTGAGTGGGAGTCTGGCACTGCTAACTAGATTCCATTCGCTGATCTCAATTTATGACTTAGTTTAAGTAAGTTAGAATGGTTTTCTGATTAAAAACTAGTCAAATAAATCCATGTGTATATATGTGCCTTTTGTAGTTGGGGCAGTGTTTAAATAAACTATCTAATCCAGAACAGCATTTTCTTTCTTTCCGTAGCAAGATGTTACTCGATAAAAATCTGTGAAATGCTCTGTAGTTTAGTCTTTTCATAATTAAGCATCTTTCTGATAATGAATTTCCTTGTTCGCCAAAAAAAAAAGAAAAAAAGAAAAAAAAAAAGCACATTTGAACATTAGGCATTTACAAATCCGTTGCCACCATGTTAAAATATTTATATCAACTATAAATTGTTACATTATTAACAATGTCTTTTTTCTGTGGTTTCTACCCATTGGGTAGGATATGTGCATACATACTAACTTTATTTACAGCACCTTACAAATAAAAGAAGATTAAAAAAAAACATTACACAGAAGAAGAAAGCACCATTGGAAGTGAGGCACAGCTAAGGTGGGAACTTTTAGAGTGCAAGTGGGTTCCTACGTCGCTCAAAAACAACACGATCGATAGGCACCGATTCAGCTTGTGAGTAACATGCAAACTCCTTGGACAGTAGAAAACGACACAAAGCTCTTTCTTTGAGATGGAAACAAATTGTGGAGGACAAAGGGAAGCATTTTTACCAGGATGGTGCAAGGATGGATGATGGACAGACAGGCAAAACAAAAAGTGCAGCAGATGAGAAGCAGCATAGCAGCAGCAGCAACAGCGGGAGCAGCAAACTGACTAATGAAACGGACTATTGAAGACAGCCAGTGAAAAGAACAGAGGGAAAGGTAACAGGGAAAGGGCTCTTAAATAGGATACAGTTCTGAATGCAGTGACATTGTGCTCTTGCTTTGCTCTTTGTAGCCTTGTTTAATTTTCCCAGACGGTCTGAGAGGAACATCTCCCGGACTCTGCAAAGTGTTGATGAAGTTGTGAGCTTTTAAAGCATGTGCTTGAAAGACAAGAGCATATATACACCATTCAAACCACTCTAAAATTCTATTGTGAGTTTAGCTGCTGGAATTCTAGAATTAATCTAGCCTTTCTTATGGGACTTTCTGGGATTCTGGATTTTAAAATTATGGGATTATTACATTTAAATTGGCTAGAAATCTAGAAACTAAAAGTGATTCTAGAATTCTAGCCTACAGCCCCATTCAAAAGCAATAAAATCACCACACTTTCACCAGCTTTTTTACTTCATATCAAATTAACACATTTTTGTTTAGCTGAAAATTTTGATTTTGTGAAACATACCTCAAACATATTTAAATTAGTAGCATTTACAGCATTATACAACATTTTAAGTAATTCTGCGTTTTTTCCTCTACTTATTCTGTAAAACTATGCCATTAATTAAAAAACTAATTTAATTTGTTTGAGGTATATTTCATAAAACCACAATGATCAGCTATTAAACAGACATTGTTTTGTGTCATATCTGTCATTTGTTCATTTGCTTTATAGCAAAAAAGCTGGGTGAATGTGGTGATTCCATCATTTTTGCCAAGGTATGTAACTGCTAAGATTCTAAAATTCCAAATCTAGCCCAGTTTGTTGTGGTTCTAGAAAGAGGAGAGTGTTGATCTGTTTAGTCTAGTTTGGAGCACACGGGTCCAGACAGCATTATTTATGTCCACATAGACAAAAAAAATAAAAATAAAAATCCCACCAAGAGCAGAGAAAGAAAAGAATAAAGCCAACCAACACAGACATGAAATAAAAGCATTCAAACACATTTTGATTGGCCAACTCTAACATTCCGAGTACAAATAGAGTAGCTTATAAAGGTGAGTGTGTTGCTTTTGATTTTTTTTTGTTGACCATCATCCCCAGCACAAAAAAAAAAAAAAAAAAAAAAAAAAATCACCAAGGCCTATTCACAAGTCCATCTGTCCTTGACAGACTCAGTGGTGACTAAAAACAGGGGCTCAGTCTTCAGTCTCCTTATTAAAGGGATGTGTGTGCACTAACTGGTAAGAGAGTCTTTGGGCTTTCTTCGAGATTTTCTCTACCTCTGCACCAGATTCTTGGTCAGAGCAACATCCTCTATCTCGGCCTAAATGATTGTTATCAATTACACCCAAGCTTAAATTGAATGCAGAGAGCCGCTCTGAGTACAGATCTTGGATTTCCTGACTGTATGTCTACGTGGCAAATAAGAGGAACACATATGGACAGGAAGAGAGTTCAGTGTTTAGGACTGGTGCGCGCTGGAGCTGGTGTCAGGGTCGGGTTCACTCAGATTGGTGACAGAGTGAGAGCAAAGGCAACAGGACAGAGGATTGCTGGGTAAAAATAGGTATTTTCAAAAATGCCCATCACATTAGCCCTTAACTTTACCACATTTTTAAACCTGATTATTTCTTGTTGGGGACTAGATAATACAACACGCAAAACAGGTTTTTTTTTTTTTTAATCCTTCGACCACATTGGCATTTTGATTAGAAGATTATGCCAATGAATGTCTATGTTCTGGTATTGTCTGTAAGAGGTAAAAACCCAAACAAAAAGTGTGGAAAATGTTATCAGGTAGTGACTCAAGATCAAATAAAATGCACTACAATAGAGAACTGGATTATTTTATAGGTTCATTCGGTGCAAAGAGCATGAAATGGTGACCTTAAAATTGTAAAGATGCTATTTTCTTGACAGACTCTAATGAGGAAAGAAAATCCCATAAAATATCATAATCAAATCTCATATATATATATATATATATATATATATACATATATATATATATATATATATATATATATACACACACACAGAGAGACAGATGTATTATTATTATTATTTATAATTATTATAGTTTCATTGGAGTCTATAGAGAAAATACCATTAAGAGTTTATTATTTCTGTCTATATATGAATTTTATAATAAATATATGATAATAACAAAAAAGAGTTGATGAGAAAAAGGTTGGAGAACCTCTTTAGAATAAGCGACAATCTCATAACATGTCAAAACCTGTTCGGATCTCTAAGTAAAGTGAGTTTCTTTTTAGGCAAAATGTCAACCGTGCCACCAGCCAACTGACCTCAGATCAGCTGGAGTCTGTGAAAGCGGCTGAACATGTCAGTGGTGAGGATAGATGAGAGTAGAGCAGACTCTCTGTATTCTGTGCCTCTTTTAGATCAAGGTTATTTTAGGCTGGATCAGAGATTTTTCTTGTGCTGAGACAGACAAGATCACTTCCCTTTCGGTAGAAAGCTCGCACTGAAGCATATGATAGGATCTACATGAAAACGACAGTACAAACAGTAAACACATACATCACCCCCCCACTACCCCATTCGCAAATTTCTCTGATTAACCTCAACAATAGTGCAAAAGTTCAGAAAAGGTTTTCAATTTAAATGTATAACAAGTCTTTAAGACAGTCAACGCCCATGACACCTTTCGCATAAACCTTGGCACTAGGATTTGGATTTTCACCCTTTTTCGCATTTGTTTTGTTCATGCTGCACAGATCTCGGTCTTTAAATAAAAAAAAAAAAAGAAAAGAAAAAGAAATTACTATCCACACAGCTAGTATGTCACGTGTGGGTTGGGCAGGAGGGGGCGTTCAAGGGGGATTCAACGATAAAACCAACAAGAATAACAACAACAAAAAGCCTGTCTTGTGTGCGAATTACTTTTTCTAAATTTGTCGGCTATACACAAGTAATACAGAGCAATAAAGGTGGAGACTCCAGGCAGTGCATAAACCCCAGTTTTAGCGTAGCTGGTCTGACAGAAAACGAATGAAATGTTTTCTTTTGTAAGCTCAGCTCCATATTCTTATTTTTTTTTTTAAACACATGGTTTCGCTTTTGTTGCGAAGACACATTAAGCGCTGTTGTGCACGGGAGTGTCAAGAGGGAGAACCTGTTCCCTTTATGGGTGGAGAGTGATTGCGATCGGCCAATCGTGTGCTAGCCCCACCCCCTCACACTAGCTCCTCCCTTTGTGGGTCTTTGCTTAGCGCTATTGTGCTCTCTGGGCTGTTTAAATCTGTCTGGCCCCTGGGCGGAGTCTGCACAGTGACAGGGACGGGCGGGTTATTGCTGTGCTGGTGGAGGTAAAGTACGATGCCCGAATGCTGCCCAATTACTTGACTATAAGCAGGCGGAGGGCCCTCCATGCGTCCATGGGTACTGGAGCTGGTGGCGCTGATCCCAGAGTTGCTACTGGGAGGTCGCGGCCCACCGCCACCCCCTGAACTGTGCATGTCAATGAGGTCGCTGTCGAAGATGGTCCGGTTGGGCGGGGCACGTACGGACTCTCTGTTGAGCTCGAGCTGCTGTTCGGGATCTCTCAGCTGCAGTGTGCAGGGGCCCTGATACGGCGGCGGCTCCTCTCCGTCTGACAGCGAGATGGTGGGTGGCAGATCGATCTCGTGCTGCAGGTATGGGTAGGTAGGCTGGAAACGTCTGAAGCGGTTGTGCTGCATGAAAGTGGGAGCGGTGAAACGGTCCCTTGGCTGAGGAGCGTAAACCACCTGTAGACGAGAAGAGAGAGAATGCAAGAACTAAAATGAAAATCTGCCATCTTGGCTTTAAAGTCATGAAATGAGTAATTAAAAATTAGACATTAGCAAATACTATTATCCAAAGCTCGAGGGCACAATGGTAGTAGTAGCTCATGGATCATCCCTTGTGGGGTTTGAACCCAGAACCTTTTAATTACCAGCCCAGGTATTTTACCACTTGGGTATAAGTCAATACATTCAATATTATTTACTTATACTTTTCATGAGTTTTTGATAGCTGTCTGTTCCAAGGAAAACACTGATTCAACAATTTGTTTGTATCATCCCTGTGTGGCATTTTATAAGGCTTTTGCATTTTACATGGTTAACGTTAAACTACTGGTGCATAAAAATAAAATAAAATAAAATAAAATAAAATAAAATAAAATAAAATGAAATATTTAGAATGAATTTTGCAAAATAAACTGCATGTATGGTCAAAGAAAAACAAAAACACACTTATATACCATTTAAAAAACATACATATCCAAATCCAAACTGTAAGAAATGATAATAATATAAATAAAAAAATATATAAATAATGATGCTATTTTCTTGATTATATATATATATATATATATATATATATATATATATACTTACTATTACAATTGTATATTGTAAAATAATTAATTTGTATATTTATTTATATAAAAAGCAAATAAAATCTTGATACATTTTTAAGCTATATCACCCAGCCCCATACCACATAAAAGACAAAGAAAGAGAGAAAGAGTCTAGATGACTAAGTAGAACATCGAAATAAATCTATTTTTACAGCAAAAAAAGTGTTCATTCAGAAGAATAATGGTATTCTACTCATGCCACATCCACACAGATAAATAATGACTCTACCATTTCCATATAAACTCACCAGAGCCCCAAACTTAAACAGTCCCCAGTCCAGACATTAGTATGCTAATATGCAGCTGATAAAATATCCTCATATGAGTGAAATCTGCATGTCAGTTAGCCAATAAGATCAGCCTCATTACTGCAGGGGCCACGTTTACATTAGCGAGTTTGAGGCTGATGGGAGGCAATTTACGCAGATAGACCCTGAGTGTCTGGTCTCTCAGACGACCGTCTAGACGCTGCCAGAGGAGGGTGAGAGATTAATGAACTGCTGAGAGGCTGCATCCCGGTGAGAGAGACACCCTCCCCACACCACCACACACAAACAATGAATATATATGCATGTATTCTCTCCACACACGGTATTTTAAGTGCTATCACACACAGACACAGTCTCAGAGACTATCCTCCCTCACATACGCCTACACTGAGAGGCACAGGCACACACAGGCATTGACAACATACACTTGAGGAGACTTCACTGCTTGTTACAGGCAGACATGCCATTTATACAAGGAGAACAACAACCCTTGAAACAAGCTCCTTAGAGTATAGGGCCAAAAAACACACACACAAACACTCAGCTTACCTCAGATGCTCCTTGTCTCAGCCCATTATCTGATGGCCACAAAGAACCCTCCTACAAACAAGAATGAAAAATACACAGATGTAATATTCTGAATTACTTGAATTTTAAGATAGCAGTCTAACATAGATATATAATAATATTGATACTGAAATATTAATACATAATTAATAACTAGTCAATATTATTTTGTTAACAACTGATCATTGATTAAAGAGGAACATTTAAAATCAATGTCTAATAATAGTTCAACCATGGACATAAATGAATATATCAGAAAAACTCCAAAATCATTGACCTAAATTACATTAAAATATAAATAAAAATAAATTAATAATTAATAAAATTCATTTTAAAAAATACACAACACCCTTAGCAACCACTCTTAGCAGCGTAAACTGTTTGTTCTCAATTGTTATTGTTCATTGAAGCTTACTGTATTATGTAGAAGAGTATTGTGAGAAAGAGATTGAGTGAGCGAGTTTATTACCTGCATTCAGATTTAGCGTTTTCCTTCAGGTCAGTCCTATGTTCATAATAAAAAATATTTTTAAATGTTCGATGTATTATCTTGTCCTTTTAACAGTTAAGGGGTTTTCCCGTGACTGACAGCACTAGTCACAGCATTTGCCAGTTGCGTCTTGTTCCGTGTTCACTACAATTCAGTCTTTTCAATATAAAAGTCTTCACTACTGACTGACACACTCATAAAGACAGTCTTTGCCGCCATCTAATGGCGTAATAATGTAACTTCTGTTGCTGTTCACGGTCAGGGACTATTTTTTCTGGCGGAAGGAAGGCTTTTAGTGATTCTACTTTATGAAAGTTGAATTGATACATATTTTTTGGCTTTAATATTTGTATTATGTGGTAACCATTTTATAAAAGCAATAAGGTACTCGAGGCTAGTGCTGTATCGTGAATAAGTATACCCCTTCAGCCGTGACTTATTCACGATACAGCACAGCCTCGAGTACCTTATTGCTTATTTAAATTGCACAGATGACATTTAAAAACAAACAAAAAAATTAAACCCTTTGTTAAACCCTAATTATATTTTATATAAAGCCAATTAATTACATTCTAATAATGCTCTGTGTCTATATCCATATTTAAATTTCATGTATGACATTTAAAAAATTAAAATAAATAAATACAACAAAAACCATATCTTAAACCCTAATTATATCCATTTTAAAAATGCAAAAGAAGTAGAAAAGTAGAATAAATCAGACAGACCCCATTTGTTTAAATTCTAATAATGCTCTGTGCCCATATAGCCATTCTAATTAAAAAACCTAAACAAAACCAGAGAGTAACATTCTCCCAGACATCACTTCTTGCCTCCCTCGCTGGCTTCCCTCCCCCTCACATTCCCTCATGAATGAAAATGAAAAGTCCTAGTCATTTAGCAGTCTCTCCCGGGTGCTGCAGTGGGCTGCGCGTGTCTATTTGACTGGCGTCTAGACAGAACTGCTGAATGTAATCAACATGCCCTGGTCTCAGAGGGACACTGCCATTGTGTCTCTTCCAAAACACACTGCCTTTTCTGAAGGAGTAATATGTCGCATTTTAATTACATGTAGTGAATCTGTAATATATCCCTATGCAGAGTTCAGTTTTCCATGAAAATTCTCAGTCTAGTTGCCCACTGCATGAACAACTCACACCTCAAGCACTCCATAGGATGTGCACTAACCTCTAGATATACAATGCTTAATATTTCTAATGTAAACAATTAATTTCCTGCTGTCTGTCTGGTTACAAACTGCGCAAATGTACTGAAAATCATCCCTCGGGTGAGATGAGACACCCCCCCACACACACACGCACTGCTCTCTCTCATCAGCTCAGTGTACTGCTGCAAGTTATTTTGGATTAGACACAAAAGAAGACCTTTCCAGAAGTAAACATCACACACACACACACACACACACACACACACACACACACACACACACACACACACACACACACACACACACACACCACTCAAGAGACTTTTAGGCCCTGCTGTTTTCTTCTTTTCTAAGATATAAGCTCACCCGCATAATATATACCAAACAAGGCTTAGAGATGACACAGCAGGTGAAAAATACATCTATTCAGTATTAGAAATTGATGTTTCATGGCTCAGCCTGGAACACATGTCAAGGAGCTATGATGTTTATTATTTAAGACATGATATAAGATGGTGCTTGTTGTTCTACAAGATTAGATGATCCTTATGAGCTTTACTGCTCTTGGACACCTGAACTCACTTCATAGTCCCTTTGTGAAGTCTCAGCCCTTCCAAAAACTGTTGAAAACTCATTTAATTTCTCTATGCTACTCTCAAATCTTTGTAACAATCCCTTTTTATTCTGCTGGTGATTTACTTAAATATTCTGCTCATTTTTTTTTTTTGGTTTTCATGCTACACTGCCATTTGCTTATTTACATTTCATATTGTTCCCACGCCATTGTTCCCATGTGATTTGTCTGTTTCTTGTAATTAATTGCTCATCATGCTCTTGTTAGATTTAGAAAGCCCTATTTAGATTCAGAGAAGAGACAGGAAATTAGTGGTGGCTTATGTGTTCCATATGAACTTCTAGGCCATGCCTCTTACGCACAATTTTAGTTGATTCCTGTCCATGGCTCATCTAAATATTTGAGGAATGTTGACAAAATGTTTCCGAATGTGACAGGGTCTTACCGTCTGCAGAGAGAGATCCTGACTCTGTGCCTGACTTGCCCGGCTCAGGAACGACCACGTGGTGAGTTTGTAGTGGTTGAGCAGGCACACAACCACTACGACCATCACAGTCATCACGACGATTATGATCACGATCTGCACAAACTCCAGTTCAGCTGCAACATAAAAAGACAAAAAGAGCTTAGAACAGTGCAGAATGAAAAAACAACAACATCTGATTTACGATCAGGAAATCTATTTAAAAAAAAATAGTTTAGTCTCATTTTGACCAAAAGATGGCAGCAGAGTCAAATCAACATCCATGACGACTACAGTCTCCCAAATTGGTGATATCATCTGGCAAAAAAAAAAAAGGTGAGAGCCATTTTGGTTTGACATGGACAACAAGAATAAACAGTTCACTAGGATAGTTCACTGGATTAAAGCAAGATCACTAGTACAGCAAGTACAAGTACAGCTGCTGTGAAATTAGTTGAAAGATAAGCTCTAGAAATTGGATAAAGCATTTATTTTCTTGTTCATCATTTTTAATTGCATTACATATTCATTCACTTAGCATAAGCAATTTTTTCTCAAATAATATCACTATATATTTCAAAGCCGGTAACTTGTTAAAGGGTTAGTTTACCCAAAAATGAAAAAATTGTCATCAATTACTCACCCTTGTTTGGTTCCAAACCCGTAAGGCTTTCGTTCATTTTTGAAACACATATGAAGATATTTTTAATGAAATCTGAGCGATTTCTGTCCCTCCATTGACATTCTATGCAACTACCACTTTGACGCTTAAAAAAAGTTCATAAAGAAATCATAAAACTAATCCATATGAATCGAGCGGTTTAATCCAAATTTTCTCAAGAGACACGATCACTTTATATCATGAACAGACTGAATTTAGACTTTCATTCACATATAAACATTGATCTATTCTTCATATAAAGCGATTGTGTCTCTTCAGAAAATTTGGACTAAACCGCTCAATACATATAGATTAGTTTTATGATCTCTTTATGGACTTTAAAATGTCAAAGTGGTAGTTGCATAGACTGTCAATGGAGGAACAGAAATCCCTCAGATTTCATTAAAAATATCTTATTTCTTTCCGAAGATGAGCAAAAGTCTTAGGTCTTTGGAACGACATGAGGGTGAGTAAATGACAGAATTTTTATTTTTGGGTGAACTAACCCTTTAACTAGTCACTTAAAGTTCTTTAAGTAATATTTCACTCATAAATGAACATTTTATCATTATTTATGCACCCTTATGTCCTTCAAGTGCTGTTACTTTCCCCTTGGAACACAAAAGAGAATTCTGAGGAATCTTTATGCAGCTTAATTTAATATTTTGACAGCTCATCCTGCATCACAGGCACCATATTTAATTAGAGGGTAAATAATAGCTACATTTTCTGTCTGTTTCTCATTTAAATCTACCACTAGGCTTCAGAAGACTTGGAATATAGTGCACAAGTTATATGAAATTCTTTTAAAACATGCTTTTGTAGTGCTTTTGAGATCTTGAGCAGTGTGGTTTATGAAGGTTTATGAATTGTCATATAGGAAAAAAAAGCTTCTTACATAGATAGTTCACACACACACACACACACACACACACACACACACACACACACAAAATAAAATTCTGTCATCATTTATGCCTCTCACCTCATTCCAAACCTGTATGACATTGTCTTCAACAACTTTCGACCCCTTTGACTTTCATTGTATGGATGAAAAAAAAGAACCTAATATTTTTCCAAAACATCTTCTTTTGGAGTTCCACAGAAGAGAGAGGTATGGAACGACATGAGGTTGAGTAAATAATGACAATTTTCATTTTTGTGTGAACTATCCCTTTAAAGATTCTTTCAAATTCTCTTTTTATGTTCCATGAAAAAACTAACAGTATACAGATTTAGAATGACATTAGGGTGAGCAAATAAATAAAAAGTTCACCCAAAAAGTTTCTGTCATTAAATAATCAGAGAAGCTTTTTTCCAATATCCTGGCTTGCAAGAATCAAAGTGATGAAGGTAAACAGCTTGATCGATGTTTCTGAAAATGTGTTCTTTTTGAACATGAAGAACACCCTGCTGGACTCACACTTGCTCTCTCAGTCAAGACCAAGACTCTTTCTCAGATGAAAACGCTTTTGGAGTTCACAGGCTTTTCAGACAACAAAAATGAGCTCTCCACCAACTGCGCTGAGGGACCGTTCTGGAACCTCGTACAGTCGAGTAAACCGAATGGAGAGGCTGAAAGTGAGAGTGTCACGAAGAGAGAATGAAAGAGTGAGTTGTTGCCTGCAGTGCAGTACTGCGGGATACTGGCACTCACACATCAAAAGAAACAAACACTTCTCTCCTAATTTAGGGCATAAGAGGAGGAAGCAAAAGAGGGAGAGAGAGAGAGAGCAGAGAGGAGGACATAGAAACCAGCCAGGCAAGACAGACAAAGGAAGTGACAATCAGACAGGAGGGCAGATAAGACAGAGAGAATGAGACACAGATCAGAATACTGGTAAGAACAAATAAGACTACAAACACAAACCTATCAGACGGGAACTGAATCAATACAACACAAAATCACAGCAGGCTTCAAACTAGTCCATGAACGCTGAGCTGTTCCCTTGACTTTAGATCAAAAACACAGGCAATAAAGGCAAGTCTTTTTAAATGTACAGTGGGGATTTGGCATTGAAATTCTTCAAAATCTAATTTAACCTGGAAATAAACGGTTTTAGGATGTATTTAAAATGTCATGACGTAAAATTAATAATAATAATAAAAAAATCTGCAGTAATTCTAGGTCACTAATTTAATGAGCATATTTGTGACTGACCATGCAAACTTGTTTGTACAAAAGGTCAGATTGTTTTGCTTTCACAGAAGTACTGACTCAAATCACATAAATCGTACAAAAATTTCAATTACATTTTTTATTATCCAGATGAAAACATTTATAATGAAAAAATAATTCTAACAAAAAACTATTACATTTGAAAATGCAAAGCAGAAGCACTGTGCTTTCGGACCCCACTGTGCTTAACATGCTCAGATCAATTTCACAGACTTTGTCTCAGTTAACTCTAACAAACAACCCCCCAGAACACCCTAGCAACCACCTAGCACACCCTAGCAACCAACTAGAACACCTTAGCAACACATAGCAATGTACGAACCATTTTAAACCCTTTATAATCTTATAGCAACACCCTGACAACCACCCTAGCATTGCAGTGGTGAATTATCATGGGCGAGCACCACCCAGATCTTCTGAATAAAATTGTAATATAAATAAACAAATAAATAAATAAAAGCAACAACTTAGCAATGCCCTTGAAACCACCTAGAACACCTTAGCAAACAATGTAAAAAAAAACATTGAGAACACCTTAGAAACTGCATAGCAACACCCTGATAACCATCCTTAGCATTGTGGTGGGGAGTTTAACATGGGCAAGTACCACACTGTAAACCCTAACAATCAAAATAATTAATTGGTTTGAGTAGGAAAAACTTAAATTAAACAAATTAGTTCAGTCAAATGAACTTTTATTAGTATTTAGCACTTTCTTTTTCTTTTGAGTTCACAGAACTGACATATTTTAAGTAAATTGAACTGTTGCATTGTTTTGAGTATTGTGAAGTAATTTCTTTTAATTTAGACAAACTTAAGTTCAACTGAAACTGGGCTGGGATTTCTATCTTCCAGCATGCTTTGCCCATGACACTCGAAAGGGAGTAAATGCTAAAATTAAGTGTCATATAATGTTTTTTGTGTAAGATTAATGTTAAATTGGAGATTTAGTAGTGATTAATGTTTTGTTATGCTAATGTAGAAGAGTTTCTGTTAATGTGGGTTTTTGGAGAGTTACTATCATGGTGACAAGTGGTGCATGTGGCTTGGTTTGAGAGCAGGTATGTTAAATGTTTTATATTGCTGTACTCATTCAGCAAGTGCTATACCATGCTATTGCTAACATGTTAGCAAATTAACATTTCTGAATTAGCTTGTTATAGCTAGCTAAGTTTCCACTAATAAAAATGTTTATGTTGAGATTACATGATAATTTTAAGTTAAATGTTTGAATTAGTTTACTCAAATATTTTGATATAAGAACAATTCAAATGTATGAGTACAAAATAAAAAAAAGTTCTGCTTACTTAAACTTTGAATATCTTAACTTAAAAATTTTGATGTAACCAATTGAGTTTTGCCAACTTATTCAGGTTTACAGTGCACCCAGATTTGCTTAAAAAAATTTAATACAATGTATTAATTAATTAGTTAAAAAACTGACAACATACACTCCAGATTCCACTCTTAGAAATGCTCTGTGATTATTTGCCCAGCTAAATAATATAGCTTAAGCTGAGAGCTTTTGGAACACGATAGTTGATTTCTAGCTGGTCTAAGCTGTCAGTAGACATTTTTGGACCAGCAACATGCCAGCTATTGGTGATTAAGCTGGTTTTTGGAACATGGTAGATTGTTAACCAAATAAAGACCCGCTTACATCAGCTAATGACCAGCTTAGACCAGCTAGAAAAACCTGCAACCATGTAAATTCAGTAACACCCAAATCCAGACAAGACACTCCAGTCTAAGTAAAACAAAAACTCTACAAAGATCCAAATCCAGTCTGAATCAATACATTTAAACGGTCTTGTGCTAATAACTGTAAATCAAAACATTTAAAACCGAATTCGGAGCTGTTCTTTGATTGTTACTATGTCCTGTCCAATTCTCCCACTGACACATTCTCTGTCCTATTTAACACTGACCTCTTATGCCAATCACAGAGAGACAGAACGAGAGCGTGAACAAATGAGAGTGGGTCTGGGTATCACAGACTGCAGATTAGCCATACACAGACTGAGTTTCTCTCTGCAGACCACAGAGAGAGGATCAAAATCCATCAGGCCGTTCTGTCACCAGGCAGAGCAGACAGAAAGCGCTAGACCAGACGAGAGTGAGAGGGAGAGAGAGTGTGTGTGGGTGATGAGGAGAAGAGGGGGGGCGAGAGAGACAGAGAAAGAAGGTGTGTGTGAGAGGCAGACGAAGAGAATAGAGATTTGTAGATGGAGAGAAGCAAAGTGTTTCTTGAAGGTGACATATTCAGTGGAGTAGATGGAGGTCACATCCGTAGGTGTCATTACTTCCTGTCCTGACTACTTTATAAAATAGCTATGACAAGGATGTGTCTAATACGGAGACATCTCCAATTGTCAAGCAGATGTTTTCATATTTGAAGTGTTATAATCAGTGGCTGTGAATAGTTGAGCTCCAGTCTATCATTTTTCAATGGCTGGATATTGATTCAGTGAAATCGCAGAACAAAATACAAATAAATGTCATCACTTCTGATATACATCCACTGACTTCTAATATACATCCACTGAGTCCTGCTGCAACTTGGGTTTATATATAAAAAAAAAAAAGGGACAATAAATCGATTCATCTCGATTTGTGGATCGGTTCTGAGATTTTCCGAATGCATCGCGATTCTCTCTTGAATCGATTCGGAGCTTAGTTTTTAACAGCAGATGGCGCTCTAGGCTAGTTTTTAACCGCACGCTAAAATGCTCAAGAAGAAGAGAGTGCTCGTGCGTTCGGCTATGTACTTACACCTCAGAATGCTTTTATGACACGAGATTAACGTAAACAGCCCACTACAAACACCCTTGTAATTCGCTTCAACCTTTTTGAATTTTATTAATGATTTTTTTTTTATAAGGTTTAAGTAGTGTGTGTAAGGAATTGGAAGCAAGCAGAGTACAGGTGTTTGTAAAGCACGCAGTGCCATCTGCTGTTAAAAACCAAGCTCAGAATCGATTCGAGAGAGAATCGTGATGCATTTGGAAAATCTCAAAATCGATCCAGAATAATTTCTTGATTCACAATTCAACGATTTATTGTCCCAGCCCTAATAAAAAAA
This sequence comes from Ctenopharyngodon idella, assembly GCF_019924925.1. Lineage (NCBI taxonomy): Eukaryota > Metazoa > Chordata > Actinopteri > Cypriniformes > Xenocyprididae > Ctenopharyngodon > Ctenopharyngodon idella. The sequence goes on along the minus strand of NC_067235.1, from coordinate 22,670,422 downwards.
ATAATGGATTATTGTTTTCTTTCTGCTTTTTGAAACAACGCTAACAAAAAAGACTGCACCAATAAAAACATAATATACAATATGAATATTTTATTAATAATACTTTTATTATTATTATTATTATTAAAATATTTCTAATTAATATTACGGTTTTATTTTTGCATTCTAATGATTTTTTATAGTATCATGATAATTTGCTAGCAATTTGTTTAGCAATAATTCAGTATTTTTGTTAGTACTGCATAATAATAATAATAATGATAACAATATTATCAATAATAATAATTTCAATAATAACTTTTTTCTTCTTTGTTTCAGGCTGTCTAACTATCAAACACTTGTCAAGTTACATGTTGCTCACTTGAGAATTAATAAATGTAAAAAGCATTGATGCAAACAATGTTTCACTTTAGCTGCGAACACTCTTTCCTTTTGAACACACAGTGTTTAAATGAGTTGTCGAGTGCTATTCTTTAGAGACCACCAAATTTGATCAGCAGACATGAAATTAAAGAACACAAACTGAATAAGTAGAAAAGTGTAAATATTGGTCAAAAATTTCACTTAATCTCAATTATTGGCTTATGTCTACTTTTACTTGTAGGCAAAACTGATTTCTCACTCAACTCACTTTGTAATGATAACAAGGGATGGGTCAGGTGGTTAACAAGTCTTCCAACAACTAGGTTTACTAGTAAATTTAACAGCAGTGGTGCATTAAAGAGAAAACACAATTCTCAAATAGTTGAGAGATGCATTTATCGTTCATAGGAGTGAACTACACAATTGTCTTGTAACACTCTAAAGATTTGCAGGAGGTGTGTGTATATGTGTGAGTGTGTGTGTGTGTGTGTGTGTGTGTGAGAGTGTGTGTGAGTGAGAGAGAGAGAGAGAGAGAGAGAGAGAGAGAGAGAGAGAGAGAGAGAGAGAGACAATACTCATGTTCACCTGAACCCCCTACTAATCTAACATTCAGAGGTGTGTGTGTGTTTGTGTGTATGTGAATGTAGCCAGATCTGTCTAGATGCTTTATGCTACAAACACACACTAATTCTAAATAATTAACACTGTCACACATAATACCAAGTGCCACACACACACACACACACACACACACAAGTACACAGATCCTCCAGACGGTCTGGGAGATGGGCACTGCGCTTCAGACGCTGCATCATGCCAAGCTAGTGCCGAATAACAGGAACAGGTGTGCTTACCTGAGGTCAAACCCTGCCCGCTGTGTACATACAGTACAGGACACAACCATATCAGTGTGTCACCACCCAACAACAAACTAAACTCAACTACACAATAACAAAAAAAAAAGGTTTATAGCTGCAACTTGTCCAAGGTTTTACTGTGCTACATGCATACAGCACAGCAGGCTAATTAAAGCATCAATATTTACTGTATATTTCACAATATTTACTGTATTTTTGATCAAATAAATGCAGGCTTGGTGAGCATGAGAGACTTCTTTCAAAAACCTTCAAAAGTTTAGGGTCGGTAGGATTTCTTAATAGTATTGCATATAACAAATCAGCCAGTTGGAAGGTTATTCAATCACTGAGACGTATTGGTAACAGAGCCAGAACTGACTACCTGCGGGCTAGACAGCTTATTTTACAACAGGAAATACATCATTACACAAGACAAATCGAAACCTAAGGCTACATCTCCAATGCAGAGGACGTTTGAAGAGAAAGATTAAATTGACAAGCAGAGTGATTTTGTTTGTCAGCGTGTCTATCGCGGTCAGGACACTCCTACATAACATTCAAGTGTTTTGACAGGCAATTGAGAGCATCAGCGGCGAGACGGCAATGAGCGTTACGACTGTTTACTACTTGACAGAGATCCATGCATCTTTCATATAGAGGACTCTTCGTCTGGGCTCTGATATAATGTGGCATTTCATATACGCCATGTTTTGTTTTATGGATGTATACGCCTTTTGGTGCTCTAGTGGAAAATTTCCAAAAAGGTCTGACAAACCTGTCTGAGGGCGTTTTGTAAAGGAGCGATCACACAGGTTGTCTGTGTGCTGAAATGAAAGGCCAGAGGCATGCAGGGACAGCGAGCGAACAACACAAAACAAGCTGGCAGACTGGCACCCTGCTGGGCACCAGGAGAGTGGGCATCCAGCCCAGCCATGCAGAGGAGCCATCAAACAAACAGCACAGACAATCTGAACCAGGCGCCACAGCCATGTTCGCCAACGCAGCCTGGTCTCCGCAGCGATGCCACACGGGAGCTTTCACCGTCAATAACGAGATTATTTAAAAGAACGCAGACGTTGAAGGGGGAGGTGAAAAAGCACATATTTCGGCTTTGGAAACATTTTGAGTCTGTTCTTGTGACAATGTATAATTACAGATTCAGCAATTATAATCACAGTTTGCCTGAGCCAATATAACCAGGACTTATTTTGGACTCCACAGTTAAGGGTGGATGTGACCAAAAGAGATGACAGCTAAAGGTGTGGCGACCTAAACATGCACGTTGTGGTCTAAACATCAGCTCACCAAGCCCACAAACTTTAACAACCATGACCGGGATTATAAAAACCTTGCCAGACACGTTTTTTGTCTTTATTTCGTTTAAAAAGGTGCAAGAAGCGGAACAGTCTGCCTTGGGGCATACTTAGCTATAAAGGGAGTTTCTGAAAGATCTGTTGGAAGGGGAAAAAAAGTGCTTTGCTTTCTAAAACATTCCTTCATGACCGCCAGATGAACTTGCAGGAAGAGCTTCAGCGGTGAGAATCACACTATACTGCATCTGAGAACATTAGAGTTCGGGTGGGACAAAGTTCACCGGTGACATTTCCAAAGAGCGGGTTCAGTTAGAGGAGAAAGAGAAAGGGAGAGATGGAGAGAATGATGAAGGAAGGAAGAAAGTCGGCTCTTTATTCCTCAAAGCCGTGTTGTTGTTGTTAGCCCCACCCTTCGCCTTATTAAAACTTCGTCCTTCATGGGTGGTCCTGTTTAACGCTAAGAAGAACAAAGTATGGATTTCTAACGAAGAACAGATCGTTTTGTGGTTTGCTCGGGCTGTCGTGGCTAATGAGTCACTCCCTGAGGCTGGATCCTGCACCAGCTGCACCGCTGCTTTCAAAAGCTTCAAGCAGAACATGCAGTTGACATTCAGTAGGTTACAGGTTTGGGTCTTGCTTGGAGCAAGATCTGTTACAAAGACGTGTGTGGACAAAAGAATCTATTCTACTGTAAGTACTACTGTAATGACGTTCATTGTAATGAATGTTCTATTCATTGAAGAATCCTTAAAAAATATATTGTGGTTTCCACAAAAATATTAAGCTGCACACCTGTTTTCAACATTGATAGTAAGAAATGCTTCTTGAGCACTAAATCAGCATATTAGAATGATTTCTGAAGGGTCATGTGACACTGAAGACTGGAGTAATGATGCTGAAAAGCTTTGCTATCTCAGGAATAAATGTAATTTAACCGTCACAAAATTTTAACGTTCAGCATGAAATATGGAAAACCATTAACTTTGAGATGAATAGTTGATGAGAAAAGTTAAATTGTTGATGTGAGACCTCTGTTTTAGCAAAGCGCTATTCAAGAAATAGTGCACTTAAAGACTTAAAGGATTAGTTCATTTCAAAATTAAAATTTCCTGATAATATACTCACCACCATGTCATCTAAGATGTTTATGTATTTCTTTCTTCAGTCGAAAAGAAATTAAGGTTTTTGAGGAAAACATTCCAGGAATTTTTTTTCTTCATATAGTGGACTTCACTGGGGTACAACGGGTTGAAGGTCTAAATTGCAGTTTCAGTGCAGCTTCAAAACACTCTACACGATCCCAGACGAGGAATAAGGGTCTAAGGAATAATAAGAAATAATGATCGGTCATTTTCTAAAAAAAAAAATAAATTAAAAGCTCTGTGATGCGCCACGCATTACGTAATCATGTTGGAAAGGTCGCGTGTGACGTAGGCAAAAGTACCGTGGTAGGATGAAAAAATTGTAATTTTCTCCTCCAACTTCAAAATCGTCCGACATTGTTGTTTTTACCTTTTTTTTGTAAAGGGTGTTTGACTTGGTCTTTGCACGTTTGACACTGGATCGGTACTTTCACCTACGTCACGTGTGACCTTTCCAAAGTGATTACATCATGCGTGGCGCATCGCAGAGCACTGCAAGACGAGCATTTGTGGTTAAAAAGTATATACATTTTTATTTTTTTTAGAAAATGACCGAACATTTCACTAAACAACTTCCTCGTCTGGGATCATGTAGAGCCCTTTGAAGCTGCAATAAAACTGCAATTTGGACCTTCAACCCGTTGTACCCCGGTGAAGTCCACTATATGGAGAAAAATCCTGGAATGTTTTCCTCAAAATCCTTAATTTCTTTTCGACTGAAGAAAGAAAGACATAAACATCTTGGATGACATGGGGGTGAGTAAATTATCAGGAAATTTTAATTCTGAAGTGAACTAATCCTTTAAATCTTCACTGCAATCTAGCACTATCCCTTTAAGTAAATGCTAGATGCTAACTAAAGTAATGGACAATCTAAAACAATCGTCCACAATTAAATAAATAATTACTTATTAAATGATACATAATACTAATCCAAAAAACCAACACTAATACGGGCTAATTATTGATGTAGGTAGACACAACATTAAAGATCTGATCAAACCGATTATCGGCTAAAATTTGAGCTGAACTGAAGCAGAGGCACATCTCGTTGAACCAGGGCATTGTGCGTGGGCATCAGGATCATCCTGGGTAATGCCAAAAGCACTCAGACTGGCATGACGACACTGGCCTTTATCAATAATTCATAGTGGCACCTCGGGGCTGCTTAACCCGGCCCAGCTTTCAGTGTGCTGAGCTCACTGTGAAGCCATGACTGCAAGAGAGGCTGCTTTTCCAACAGACAATGTGTTTGGCTCAATTTCTGAGGGCCATTTTGTTCAATATCTTACTTGTCCTTCAGAGCTGCACCATTTGGGAGGTTTTAGGTGCATTTAGATGTCTGTGAAGTATTCAAAATGCTGCAATATTCAAAGGATAATTCAAAACCGTATGTTCATGTTTAGCAGAAACATATTCTGTACCATATGTGAAGAGTCTCTGTGAGAGGCAGGAAAAACTACTGAAAGGCCTTTTTTCTACCTACTGTGTGGGAATTCCCCAGGACTAAATTCATAATTTATGATCCAGACAGAATATGAACTTTTCACTCCAAGAACAGAGAAAGAGTCTGTGTTTCACAGAACCATCACTGGCAGGCCAGCCAGAGCAGCAAACTGCACAAAGCAAACACCAGAACACAAAACAGAGATCAGATCTAGACAGACAGCAATGCTTCAGACAGACAGATGGAGAGAAATACTAATTATATTACACAGTGCATCAACCAAATCTTAATTTAATATCAAATTCTACATCCAAACATGCTTTTGTAGCCAAGACCTTCCAGTTGAAGGGGTTTTCACTGGTAAACAAGTATTATATGTACTATAATAAACATGACTAAGGTTCAAAAGTTCGGGGTTAGTAAGATTTTTTTCTTTTTATGTTTGTGAAAGTCTCCTGCCAAGGCTGTGCTGTGTTTATTTGATTAAAAAAATACAGTAAAAACAGTAATATTGTGAAATATTATAATTTAAAATTACTGTTTTTTTATACGAATATATTCTAAAATGTAATACATTCCTGTGATGGCAAAGATGAATTTTCAGCAGCCATTATTCCAGTCTCCAGTGTCACATGACCCTTCAGAAATCATTGTAATACGCTGAATTAGTGCTCAAGAAACATTTCTTATTATCATCAATGTTAAAAACAGTTGTGCTGCTTAACATTTTTGTGGAAACCGTGATATATTTTTTTCAGAATTCTTTGATGAACAGAAAAGAACTGCATTTATAGTATATATTTTGTAACATTATAAATGCCTTTACTTCTGAACAATTTAAATCATCATTACTGAATATAAACTTTTACTGACCCCAAACTTTTGAACAGTAGTGTCTAATAATTTAATATGATTTTACACAAGTAACAACAACTTGAACAACTGGACAAAATCTGTGGTTAATATTATCAAATTTTGAGAATTTTAACAAAGCTTAACATAGTAACAAAGTGTAACCACTAAATAAGGTTCAATATTCAATTCTCTTACAATGATTTCAAGATGACAATTTGTATTCTTAATACCATTGTATTCTGACAAGCTACTGTCATAGCTCATATGAAATGAGATTGGCAACACCAGAAAAACTGAACTTAACTATTCAATTACCAAGAAATATATGTCATAAATAAGCTGTCAGTATAAACAAACGTCTCCATCTATCCAAAAATGTTTGCTCGCAAGTTGTCGCAACCCTTAGACAGCCTACTCATGGGCTCTTTTTTTTTTTATAAAGTCCGGAAGGCAGGAGACATTTGCCCCAGACTCGAGTTAAAACACTGTCTGCTGGGTTTACGTACCAGACGCATTCAGAGACAGATTGCAGAGACGGCGCAGAGCCAAGATCAGACATTTACCGAAACGAAACGCGCGTGAAGCAGCTGATAAGAGCTGACAGCCAGACAAGACTGCAGGCGAAATTACATAAAACAAACTCAAAGTTAAACTGCACGCTCTAGCTTGAGTCACATGTACAGACGACAAAACGCAAAGAAGTCTAGCATAATTAGCAATGAAGGAAAAAAGTAAAACACTCACAAATCTCCATTCCCTGGAGCTGGGATCCGCATGTGACGTTCGAGCCATCCGGTGCGGTGAGGTTTCGCATGGAGTACGCGGGAGACTTCAACCGGTGCACGAGCCAGCCGGTATGTGCACGTCCAACAGCTCGCGCTGAGACTGAAAGCCCTCGGCAACAGCCTTGACATGCTGTTTTTTTCACTACATGCTCTCGGGTAACCGCTTCACTTCGCTCTGACTTACTAAACTGAACTCGTCCGCTCTCTATCTCTTTCTCTGACCCCTCCGGTTGAACACAAAAATCAGAGTGTTTGTGAGATCAAGCCAACGGAGCTCCTCTCCACCCCCTCCTGCACACCCCCACACTCTACTCGCACACACGGCTGGTCTGTCGGTGACCGGCTGAGGGGGTGGGGGGGTGGGTGGGTTGTGGTCGAGTGCAGTGCTCGGGTGTCTAGTGTTACACCTCCCCATTAATGCCAGACACAAGCAGTCAAGGCAAGCATTGTAGGGGGCTGACCTTGGGGTGACCCCGCTGTCTGGCGACACAGAGCACATGTGTCCAGAACTACAGCCCCCCTCCGTTAAACTACAGGCCCTGCAGTCTGTCTATAAATAACCTGGCAGCTATATGGGCTTTTATTGTGGGGCAAGGCAATACACCCGAATCCACACTGGGCTAAAAGGGAGGAAGACATGCCAAATAGTCTGTAATTCAGAGAAATGTCAAAAAGTAAAAAAAAAAAAAATTGTATTATATATATATATATATATATATATATATATATACACACACACACACACTCTGTATATTGAAATACATAGAAAAAGTATTAAGTATTTTTAAATATTAAACTATTTAATAGGACAACTAAATTGGTATATTTAATGCACTTTATTATACCAGAATAATAATAAAAATATCACATCCAGGCAGAAAAAGCATTTCAGTTAAAAAATAAAAAATAAAATATTTGCGCAAACAATATGACCATATTTCACTTTTTTTTTTTGTCGAAATGAAATTTTAACTTTTATAATCTCACCCCTAGTTAGCAATTCAGCCCTCAGGGGAATAAAATGACATTTATCTGTCTGAGGTCTAGTCTGGAAGTCGAGTCGATCCCGACACACGTACGCAGACAGACACATCCCCCCCGTTAAAGCAGACATGGGGGACAGACAGAGTGGGGGGTTTAGGGGTCAAGTCTGAATTTGA